>NW_005187660.1:513530-530594 GCF_000239375.1 Pundamilia nyererei | reverse complement strand
TATATTTTATTTATATTGTCTCTGTATTTATATATGTGTGTGTGTGTGTGTGTGTGTGTGTATATATAATATTCTGTAACTCTGTAACTTCTGTCGGTGCTGTGCTTTTTTGGAAATCGAATTTCCCAGAGGAACCCACCCGAGGGATTAATAAAGTTCTATCTAATCTAATCTAATCTATCCTTTGCTACTGCATTGGTCTACCCACTCTTGCTGTGGACGATACCACCTACAGCAGACATTGAACACCAGTCCTGGTGTGGATTCCTTTTACTCACATACAGAAGCAGAAAACACACAAAAACCAGCCAGGACACCCAAGCTGTCTAAAAATCTTCTACTTTATTCGATAAGATAAATGTTTTTGTAAAACATTCAATAAAAAAATGATCTACAATTTATTGCTCGTTGTCATCTTCACACTAGGAATTTTGATCTGATGCATAATATCTTTTTTCCAAACCACTCTCACGAGGAATATGTTGCTAGATATTTAGACAAGGTTTTATGTTGTCATTATAGTAGTTATAACATACATACATACCCACGTTCAGAGTATATTAAAAAAAACAAGTAAAGTTACAGTAGCTAGACAGAAAAAAACAGACGAGGGACAGGCAGACTCAGGAGTCCTCTCATGTACTTGTTACTTTAGCCTGCAGTGGCCAGCATTTGTTGCTTTCCCAGAGTGAGTGTTAAACCTTTAGAGCAATTTCAGGGGGATCAGTAGGTATTAGATTTAATATTAGACTCTTTTATGTGGACGATCGTGTGTAATAGCTCTTTATGGGTAACACATGTGTTCAAATGGAGTTTTTAATGTCCGAAAAATAAAATACTGCTCATCCATCCAATCACGGAGCAGCATTTGGGGGAAACACAAAAAGAAGAGATTCATGAGGATGACCTGAGGCTCCGCTGTCCCGAGTCCTTTAGAGAATCCCACATCCTTGCCGCGCCTCCCCTCATACACATTCTCACTAAGCAGTGTACGTGTGTATTTTGTTGATCTGCTCCTCCTCAGGCCTGCCTGCATGTGTGTGTCTGTGTGTGTCTGTGTGATGCAGCTGTGCGTGTGTGCTTTACAGTACACATGGGAGCCTAAAGTCCAAATTTCTTTTGTAAAACATGGACGCACAAACACACAGTTACAGTCGCATGCACGCGCAACCGCCGCCTGTTCTGCAGTCGGCGGCGATGTCTGGACATCATGCCAACATATTTACATTCTCGTTTTAAGGAAACTGTGTACAAGGCAGTAGTAGATGGTGATCCGGCAAGGTGAAGAAGTCGTTTTTGGTCGTTTTTGTGATATATTTTGTTTTAATCTTGGAGGGCGGGATTGAGGAAGAGGGAGCGGAGACGCAGGAAACAAGAAAAAAAAGAAACGTGAAGAAGAAGAAATCTTGTCAATAAATAAATAAATAAGTTAATAAGTTAAACTGGTCTGTCTGTACATGTGTCAAGAGAGACAATATGTGCATATATGTTTCTGTGTTGGTTGTCATGTCTGTATTTGTGTGTGCTTATATTGTGTAGCCTTTAGGGGCTGTAGCTACGGAGGAGAAGGAACTCAAACCCCTCCAGAGACCCAGAGTTCTGCTCTGACAGCACAAACAGAGCTGCTATGACACTCAACAACAACACTGTGTGCAGGACTAGATGGGATAACCATGCTTTATGAGCTATTTTAAAACTACATATGAAAACCTGCAGGAGTCACACTGAGCGGAGAGCTGTGAAAGCTTCTTGGGTCCATGCAAGTTGTTTATCGCACGTAAAGGCTGGAGTTTCAGTCACTGGCTGTAAATTTAGTCTGTGGGAGATATTTTGCGAACGTTTCATGTGTTATGTTACGTTATGCATTAAGGTGGTCCAGCAGAGTGCTGAGAAGGGAGCCCGTCCGCCGACTTTCGAAGCTCACAAGTACACCAGTTTCACACTTCTCCCTGATTTTTTCTTTCTTTCCATTCTTCTGTTACTTTTGTCACTTTTCTAGCATGAGAGCTTAACAAAGCTGAACACTGTGAGTGCCTTAGAGAAAAGACTGTCAGGAAGTGTGCACCATTATACAGATTTCACCCTGCATTCGAGTGTGGCAGTTCTGAACCTCTACAGACATTCTGCACAGAGTCACAGAGACCATGCAAAGGCTTGTTTCCACATTTAAATCATTTAAATGAGTCTGTTTTGTGTGTAAAAGTCTCATCTGTAACTGTTTGTTAATTACACTTGTAGATATAAAATTAGCTTTTTGATGACTTGTGTGTCCTGTGAGAACCTATAAAGACTTGCAGTTTATAGTAGGACAAGATATCGGTCATGGCCTGCTCCGCAATCGTGTAATGGACTACAACTGCCCCCAAGCTAAAGCTTTGAATATGGAGAAAAATACAAAGAAAGATACACTAAACCATACCAGCTGCCCACACAGGCAGCATAACAGAATGCTCTCTACCTGTGATATATACTTTGCAGCCCAAAGCACATTTTTACATCTTTTTTCCTGTTTTATTTAAACACGTAACTACTGTAAGCTCTGTAAGCTACACCAACCGTGCAGACGAATGCAAACGTGCTGCTGAAGCTACTCCTCCTATAGTCATTCATGCATCGTTGATGGATTGGATAGCTATTAGACACTGAAAAAGCTAAATGAACATGCACTTCAGATGAAATGAAATGTGTCTGTGCAGACTACTTTGGAAAGTAGTGCGTGGACATGTTTCATCTGTATCTTTGTGTTAGCACATTGATCAATTTGCTCTGCCATTTTCAGTTATCCGGTCTTTAAGTGATGAGGTGATGAATCCTGCCCAAACTACCCTGCGTTTAATAAGGCTTTTGTGTTTTTAACATGTTTCAATGCTTTGTGTCTTGTTGTTTTTAATCTCAAAAAGCTCCTACAAACAGGCAGTGATCACTGTCGGCCTCTGTCGGTTTTTATTACCGCTATTCACTTTAAAGCTCAGTTTTTAAAACCTTACGATGTAACTACAGCCCAGCCCGTGCAGCAGTAAATTAATGACTAACCTCGTGTTGTGGATGGATTATCTCAGTTGTTCTCCTGACTGAAGTTTGGTCCGTTTACAGCATCCTGCCATGCGATTGCATTTGTCCCTAACCATCGGGAATCTTCACGTTAACTTTTATCGAGTGAAAAAAGTTAGCGTTCATCCTCCAGCGTTACTGCTTATATTATGCTAACATAGCTGTGGGCTAGCTGGTATATCATTATATACCAGCTAGCCCAACTTCAGTAAACCCTACAAACGTCACTGCTGTTTGCTTTCCTGTCTTCATTTATGTCGGAAGTGACAGCAGAGCTGTACGTCTTAATTTGTTTAAGAAATCCCTCGCTCAGAACATGCTATATTATATTTAGATGGAAACTAGCGAGCTAACTCCCTGCTAACTTTTAAAGCCATTAAATTTCATGAATTCTATTTTCATGGATGCCTGGTTGTTAAACTTAATTGTTACACCTGGTAGAGCAGAACGCTGATCATTTTATTACAGATGAAAGAATTTATACAGTTTTTAACTCTCAGTGATCGTTTGACCTGCAGCGGAGTTTGGGCCCAGACACAGCTAATGACGTCATACTTAAAGACGGGATAAACAGGTACAGGGTCGTCACTGTCACCCTGCACTGCACTGGAGCAGAGCTGGAAGCGATTTACATGTAGCTTAGGTAAAGGAAGCCGCGCAACTATTGCTAATGGCGATGCTAATGGTCATGCTAATGGTGAATCTAGCTAAATGTGATGCTAATGGTGATATTAGCTTGTATTTGGTTGAAAGGCTGTCAAAAGAAAAGGAGATGTGTTTACTTACAAATCACTATCTTATCAGTTCTTAGTTCATTTTTTTTCATCAAAGACTTTATTAATTCGGTTTAAAGGGGTCTGACTCGTTATATTGTAATGGTGGTCATTTCCAGTATGGAACAAAATTCCCCCAGCAGATCTACAGTCAGTCTGGCAGTGAGAACGTGACTCCATTACACATCTTTAACGCATTTAGGAAATTTAGGAAGAAAAAACTGCAAAGGGAATAAGCTTGTGACTGGCAGCTGCATAAATAAAAGTTGTCGTATATTCATATAAAGACACGTAGTACAAGTATCGATCACTTCTGTCATATCATAAAAACGATGCATTGCCGTGGCAGGATTAAACTTGCAGTGTTAAGTGTGTGAATGCGTGTCTCTGTCAGCGTGTATTTCTGTGCCCTTGGGGTGTGTTTTTGGGGAGAGGGTTAGGTTTGCCAGCTGTTGTACATTCACGGTGAGAGGTTAGGTGGCGCTGTCCTGCCGGTGCATTCACAGGATCAGCTTCAGGGGTCATCTGTAGGGCATGTGTGTTGAAATTCAAGGGTCATTAAATGGTTAAATCTAAAGAAGGATGCATTTTCCTTTCTCCACCCAGGGGTTGTTCTTCATCAGCTCCGGGTTCAGGAAGGGATCCTCTGGGACACCATCCTCTATCCATTTTACCAAACTGTGTGGAGAGAAAAATAGAAAGAGCGGCATTTTTTAAATTCCTGTGGTATAGTCTTACCACAATCTGTCCTCTATCCGCTTTCCCATATAAGGCAAAAGGACAAGGATAAACTGAGCGACCATAAGTAACTAATTATATTCAATTTTGCAACTTTTGTTTGTGTACTTTAGTTCTAACGTACAACTCTGTTTCTTATTAAGAGCAGACGTTTATGATTTTGAATTTGAAGCCAGCAGAAAATAAAAAATAAAATAAAAAAAGCATTTTTTCTACTGCCTTGCATGACCTCTTCTTTAGTGTCTGCAGTAGTTTGAAACACAAAATGTTGTCCCATTCATGCTTAGCTGAACAGTTTGGACCATGCTTTTGAAATAAGTGCAGAGGGAGGTCTTGCATTGTCTTAGTGAAATAGGCCTGACACTGTGTGGATGGCAGCATGTGTTGCTCCTAAACTTTAAATCCCATAATGTCACAGATGTCGGCATCAAATTCAAAATGAACACGTTAAACAAAAGCAGGTTCTCAGTTTCATTCTCTTTTTGAATGTACATTTTATAACATATATATATAACTGTTTATTCTTTTGCATCCTGTGAACAACAACATTACGGCAATTACACACACAGAGCACTGAGAAAAAGTGACAGTAAATTCTAGCAGTGTGCATTCTGGGCTACAAGCGGTCTGATTGGTCAGATCTGTTGATCTGGATTTGAAAAATCATTTTTGATTTTACATGTCTGGTGTGAAAAGGCCCAGTGCTGATGAAATGCTTCCTTGGGTGTTTAATCTGATGGGACTGCAGAGAGAGGGCGAGACAGATAAACTTAACAGCGGCCGCTGCTTTGGTTCATTCTCAGATTAATGCTGTGACAACAAGCTTCAAGATACTGCTGATCAGCGAAGTCATATGACTACTTTATTATGGTGGTGAAATGACTAATATTGTATTTCCCAAATGTTCCTTGCATTTTGATGGCAGTTTTTATATTTCTACTTGTGTATCAAACAATCCTAGCTCTATATATGATACTCCAAAAATGAAGGAACGATCAACACAATATAATACAAAATCAGTTCAATTTAACCTTCTCTGGTACAACTGAAAACGACAACGGGTGCACTGGAGAGGCAACAACAACAAGATGACCCTCAAAAAGGGAATGATTTCGCAGGTCCTGACTGAATTTGCTCCAGTTTTCCTTTTTGCATTTTCCAGAGAAAACCAGAGCGTGCTCACACTTAACACGTAGAAGACGTAGAAGAGTCTGGAGACACCACCTGAGAACCACCTTGTGTAGTGGTGCTGCCAAACAGTACCAAAGCCGATCTAGAGCAGCTCACAGACTCCCTAAGACGCCATCATGCTCATCTGGAGCATGTTACTGACAGTGCATACAGGCATGCGGGGGAGCATACACAGTGCTGAGCCACATTATGGAAGCAAGTACATGGCTTGACTTCTGACTGAGCCCCATTTGCTGATGAGGGAACTTGAACTTGGTCTCAAAACTATACGCAAACTAGTACTAATTTAAAATAATGCACTGAATTAATGAGTAAGACGACACAACCAGAGATAGTAACAGCTAGTACGGCTCTATTTTCTCTCCCCAGCCTCTTCCTGTAAATGCAGTTACCAGTGTGTTCGGCATATTTAGCTAAAACAAATATCTTCCCTTTTCAATCTGAGAGGCTCAGAGCGATTTATCTTTTTTTGTGCACAGTTGATTTCAGGGTCGTGAACTCTGCGCAGCACAGCAGTGGAGTAACTACTCACTCAGTCACTGTTTTGGAGGACTTCTCTCTTTTGAAGGCCAGCTGGTACTTGAGGCTCTCCACCTCCTTCTTCATCTGGGGCAGGTCCATCTCATCCATGGCTGCAGCTTGTTGTAGGGCTTTTCTGCCTGTACAAAGTGGGAGGAGGCCACAGTTATATTTATATAGAGCGCTGTCAAATAGCAGGCAGACACGCTCAATACATCTGTGCCCTGCAGCAAGAACACCACAAAGTGCATCTGATTTATGACTGCTGCTTAGTGATTCCACCTACAGGAGGGAGAATAGAGGCTGGTATGTTCATAGAGTACAACCGAGCTGCCAAAAATTTGACAGACTCTCTTAACTCTACAGGATACATTCGTTTGATTTCTTTTGTGTTTTTTGTTTCCACTTCCATGGCTTTAATGAATACTTTGGTAATTTCATACTAAGGTCACAAAATTTTTTGCGTCTGTACTCAAAAGGAGGAAAAGGACAGCATGTATTTGTGCTCAATCTAATCTTTCTCCTGTGCTATTGTGTGTACATGTTCAGTGCTGTCCCAACACACCCACAGACACACCCACAGACACACCCACAGACACATGATATTGCACCATATTTACCACAATCAAATGTGTGAAATTGGGTTAGCAAGCGAGCAGAGTCTATACTACAAACAGCTAACATAACTATTTGAAATTGGGTAAGTTGTACAAGTTGTTAGCTCTAACATTTGAAGAAATGATGGAAAAGCTAACAATAATCTACAAATTGTACACAAAGTAACTTTAAAATGGTGGGTAAGCTGATAAAATAGTAACTAAATGTAATTGATATATAGCTTTAATAGGTAATACCAATGAATAAACATTTCTAGTTAAACCTAAAGAATAATTGGTTACATTTGAAAATCCAGAAACCTAAAAATGTTAAAGTTAGCTAAAAGTTAGCTAAAGGTTAGCTAAAAGTTAAAGCTAAAGTTAGTTCTGTGGTTTCAACGCAAATTTGAAACAGCAGCCTAAGAAATAACAGCTAAATTTTATATTACGGGTCCATATAAGCAAACATTTACAGAAAATGTTTCAGCAGTATTTATATAGGTGGTGTTGATGAACCACCAAACAAGGATGTTGAGGTAACATGCTTGGAAAACAATATTTCCTGTTTATTAATTGATTGATTTTTTCTCTGTTTTCCCCCAGCAGCCACCCCCAAGGATTTGGTGAGTATTGAAAGAAATCTGTAAGCACCTAATACCAAAGCTTATCATCCATATCCACAGCCATAGTCATGTATGAGACATCTAAAGTACTGAAAGGCATAACTGAATTTTACGGCTCCTGATAGCTGTTGTCATCATGTTTGGGAACTGTCCTGCTCTTTTCATCCGCACAGCTATCAGTCAGATCGATCTTCTTCCCAAAGATCTTGAAATAAGTTCCTAAAACTATATGCAATTAGAAAATCTGATCCATCCATCCGACATAATGGGATCAGCACTTCTTTTACACAACCTGTAGAGACTAATGCATCAGTAATATGCACTGCAGGTCATATCCATTTCATCCATGGAAGTAAGAAATGCAATTAGCTAAAGTCAGAATCACTCCTATGGAGACAAAAAACATCAGCGTATTTTATCGTGAGATAAGAGATAGCTGCAATTACAGGTCATGCCTTTTTGCCCCCTGCTGGCCATTGGAAAGAATGCAAATTTAAGCCACTTCTTGCTGGCTTTACTTTTCAATCTCGGAAGCTAATCTTTTATGTACAATACTCTTACAGATTACTTTTTCTGCAATAATCTTGTAATAGAATGAGTTATTTTTATTGGTAATGTTGCTCCTTTATTGTAGAGTCTTTACCTTATAATATAAAACACTTTGAGGTCATTGTTGTGATTTGTTCCTATATAAATAAAACTGAACTGAATTGAATCATTAATCCTGCTGATCTGTTCCCATTAAAGAGTATATTCAGGTCCTGACATAACCCACTGAGGCACTCCTTACAAACGATGTATACATATATCTGTACCTGTACAGATCATCTGATTTACAATTAATAAACAATGCGACATTAATGTCAGTTACAGGATCTCTCAGTGGCCAACTCTGCACAAAAGTGGAGTATTTTTTCTCTTCCGCAGCGTCTTTTTTGGTCCGTTCCTCCCTCCTGCTCTCTCTTGCTCCCCTCCCACGCTTTGTGTCCACTCCACTCTCTCAGTAATACGCAGCTCCTCTCGTACGTGTGCTTGTGCTTATGTACCCCCGTGTGTGCTTTTATGAGTCATGTGAGGATTCGGGTGAGATGAGTGCTTGTCTAGTCTGCACTCAGAATTGATCTTGTTGAGATCCTTCAGAATAGAAACAGCTATGGTATTTTTAAAGGGGCACTGAATAATGGTTGATACTACGCAGTTGTCCTTTATGACAGTTTAGTGAGTGAGGGCTTATATTCAGGCAGGAAACAGCGCCCCGAATCTGACAACTACTTCATGGTCTGGATCCAAAAGAAGCATCCAGTCAGTTGTCCAGCAAAGCCTGTCGTTTGCTATATGCTATATGCACAACTATCTTTTGAGAGACAGTTATGAACTTAAAATATAAAGACGTCATTGGTTTCTCCTCTTGTGCATAGCTTATTGCGCTCCTCTAGCAGAGGTCTGCTGCAGTCCATAGTTTGCAGGGAAGTTCCCAGCTTCCCTGCAAACTACTCACCAAACTGCAGCGAAACGTGAGGAAGACCAACAAGTCAGCATCTTTCATACTAACTACAGGGAACCACATCTCCTGGCGACCAACACAATCACAAGGAAGTTTTTGGTGCAGCACGATTTTGTGACCAATTTCACCTGGCAACAGCTGGCAGCCTCCAGCATCCACTCACCAGCTGGCCAGGGAATGTACATTTTCCCAGCAACCTTAAGTATCATCCCGTTCCATATGATCCTCTGACTTTGTATGAAAAGAACACAGCACTTGTATGTTTGCTTCATTTTTCACACCAGAGAGCTGCGTTCTTCTTTTATAGCACCGATGGCTGCTGCTAGGCTAGCTTGAAATGTATCGCTCTGACATGTATTTCCCTAAATGAAAAATTATCCCTAACAGTAGTTAAACCCTGGAGTGAGATATGCACCATCTTGACATTTTGGCGCATTACAGTAAATGTACTAGTACAAGAGGCGATTGATACTATCAGGACAGTAATATTGAGCAACACAAAGCCGTAACTGGTTTTTAATGATTTTTCCCCTCTGAAAACTGATATTTAGGACTCTGGAACAGAATGAATCAATCATCACTCCGAACATGTGAAAGCCTCAGGCGTCGATGTAAAACACCGGCTGACATGTTTATTTATTTTTATCTTTAGCACGTCATTGCTATTTGAGAGACGGGTAAAAAGGTTGTGGTTTTAAAAAAGAGGCAAGATTGAGAGAGACGAGGAGAGATGTGCAATCGGTGAGTCGGTGAGGTGCACACACGTGTGAGTATGAGGAAAACACCAGGTGCAATATTACACGAGAATGTGTGTGTGTGTCTTACCAATATTAGACACACAGGACTAGAGCGGTGGCTAGTTCCCGGCTGAGATCAGGTTTCAGCAGCATCCTCTAGAGACAACACTGGGATTGGATGCTTTCCTCCATCTAACTCTATCACTCACCATCTCCTTCATCCCTGTTTTCACTCTCTACCTGTTCTTCTTTTTCACATTTATTTGTCTGCTCCATCTTTCTCTCTCCACTCCTCTCAGCCTCCTTCTCTTATTTCTTCTCTGGCAGCATCTCTGTTTGACTCCTTTCTTTTTTATTTATTTGTTTTATTTTTGCACCGCTTATTGATCGCCTCCCTGGTTTTTTCTTTCACTTATTCTCTTCCCCGATCTATGTTACTCCCGTCCTGGGAAGGCAGGTGTAGATTCCCTTTACTGCACAAGTCTTAAAATGAAAATGGAATATTTGCCTTTGTTTGAACAAAATACCAGCGAGTGATGATGCCCGGTGGAAATGTTAACCCGTGATGTCGCTCATCACAAAGTGTTTGAGTCTTAGCTTGGAATTAAAGATAACATTTAGGTGGCTACAGTAGCAACGTCACTGTACAAGCTGTATCAAATATTTCACTGGAAACGTCAAACATCAACAAGCGGAACAATATTCCCGACACGAAGAGAGAGAGTGGAGTTTGGAAAGCGTGGAGAACACAGACATCTGTCACTACAAGTCATTTCCTCCATCCTCCCACCACCACCACCGCTGCTGCTGATGTGGATTTACTGCCTGCAGGTAATGCTGAGAAAGAAAGGGGGGGGGGGGGGCTGCTGTTTCAAACTGTTACGTTTACAAGAATCTGCCAAATTTCGAGATGCATGGCACAGTCAGTGTGCAGTTTCATAATGAGACAGATTTCAAGCCATTAAACGAGTCCAGCAATTTCATCAGGATACTGTAAAAGGCGCCTAAAGCACCAGAAGTTTAAAGGTCAAGTTCAGTGACTGCAGTTAGCAGAGGTGAGACCTCGCAGACAGCTACAGCTCCCTGTGTTGTCTGTCAAAGCAACCATGCCCTCAACTGTAAACGCCATAGCTGTCATGAAGGGAGAAACTATCCATAGATCCCAAAACACGTTTTTAAAGCTGTAAACGTGCTTTTTAGTGCTTTATTGTCACTTTTACATGGAGTCTGTGGGGACTGACTCGTCAACAGAGTCAGCCTCAAGTGGCCGTTAGAGGAACTGCAGCGTTTGGCACTTCCACGTTGGCTTGATCTTTCAGCTCTGCAGTCTGCTAGAGACGACTCAGTCATAATTATTTATGTTTATGTTTTATCCGCTACTTTTGTTGCTGTAATTATATTACTGAAGCTGATCGCAAAGGAAAGCAATGGAAAAGCTCATCAGTGAATATTTTAATGTTACATTTGGTATTGTCATTTTGCAGTTTAAAAAAAAAGCGTATGATTTTTAAAAAACGTTTATTTTCTTCAGAGTATTTTGGTTGCTACAAATAAGTAGATTAAAAATGCGATTGTGTATAAGGGCTAATTTGGATGCTAATTCCCAGCTTATGCTCGGAAAGTCATGCACTGATCCCCCTCCCAACTACAGCCTTTTTTTCTGGGAACAACAAGAATGCCAAAAACTGAATTATACAATTATACTACCAGAAGTAATCAGAAAAATTCGTCTATCACAAACAGTCATTGAATGAACCCAAGAATTAAATGTCATCTTCATGCCAGCTATTCCTTTCTATCATACACCTTTGTCTCTCTCCATCTCCAATTACTTTGAATGGGACTGGATGAATAGCCAACTGTGTAAATATGTCTGTGTTTATCTGGTAAAGCTCTGCTTTAGACAGCCTTTAAACGCCACACAGAGTAAATAATGGAAAGACTCCACCATTATACTGCCATGTGGTTTACTGATATCTTACTCTGTGGGCTTTGAATCAGAAAAGATCAAGAACTCTGCTGCGTTCTCGCTCCCGTCCTTTCGCTGCTCTCTGATATCTGTTTCTGACTGTCTCAGGCAGTTAATCTGTCGCTTCTCACAGCAGTCGTCTCCTTTTTTTTGTTCTCCGGCCAATTATGGCAGTTGTGGAAAAAAACTATCAATTATATCCCATTTACTCTAAACCAGCAGTCACGTGTAATGGTGCTTGTGATGTATATTAAAACATCAATAAATCAGAGTCAAATTTATTGCGATCCTTTGCTAATGTTACTCTAAACTAATCTCATAAGCCCTGCATTGTTTACTATCACAGGGAAGACCCCGGCTTCCTCGTAGCTTCTATCACCACACTGATGAGCATGTCGGAAGTCTTTCCCCCTCCATCACAGCACCATCGACTAGCTTCACATTCACACAGGATATCGTAAGGGTGTGTACTGGATGCACAGCGCTCTTTTTGTCACAGAACCAAACAGGCACTCCACAGCCAAAGCTCACAGCACTGTTGATATTGTCAGTTAGTTGACAAAGTCTGATGTGTGTGTTTTTGTTTTTTTTAGCTCATCCTGTAGTTCTGTCGGGTTCATCGAGCCGTGACAGCCTGCATGAACCGGGCAACATGCAGTAAAGCATGAAGCGGTCAGGATGAGAGTCGGAACAGTTCACCTTCACGTTTGGAGCAAGTTACTGTACCAACCAAGGGCAGTAGAGTGTCATGGGGACACTCACAGTTTTCTCAGATATTACAAGCTACCTGAAAATGATGGAAACGACCTTGTTGTAATCAAGCAAAGTGGGAATGTGAGAAAATTCCCTCTGGAGTCGAGCATGTTAAAATACTTGCTCAGCACTTAACTTGGCTATACATCTTAGCATTGTTAGAGTCGAGAGAGCGTGCTGCTTTTTATGAATGTGGAATGATCCTGAGTGTAGGTGGATCATTTGCACAAGCATCGTGTAAGAAAGCTGCACACTTCCCAGGAGGGGAATGTAGGCAATGTAGTTGTTGGAAACACAGCTTTGTTACCTCGTAATGAAGTCAGATAAGTAAAATAAACTACCAGGACCATGAGGCGCATTAAGCGAATCAAAGAAGTCAGATAAATCAAACTTTATTCAACTCATTCTTCTTGCTTCCTCCACTTCTGTACCATTGATTCATTAAGGTTGAATTCTCTGCAGCTGCTCTATGTTGTTGCAGTATATTAATGACTAACCTCGTATTGTGGATGGATTATCTCAGTTGTTCTCCTGACTGCAGTTTGGTCCGTTTACAGCATCCTGCCATGCAATTGCATTTGTCCCTAACCATCAGGAACCCTCACGTTAACTTTTATCAAGTAGAAAAAAAGTTAGCGTTCATCCTCCAGCTTCACTGTGTTTATGTTATGCTAACATAGCTGTGTCGCTAGCGATCACGTAGCATATCGTTATATAGCAGCTAGCCCAACTTCCGTAACCCTACAAACATCACTGGTGTTTAGTTTTCTGTCTTCATTCATGTTGGAAGTGATAGCAGAGCTGTACGTTTGAATTTTTCAGAAATCTCTCAGTCAGAACATGCTATATCATGTTTAGGTAACTAGTGAAGCTAGCGAGCTAACTCCCTGCTAACCTCTAACTCTGTTAAATTTAATAAATCCTGTTTTCATGGATGCCTGGATGTTAAACTTAATTGTTACACCTGGTAGAGCAGCAACGCTGATCATTTTATTACAGATGAAAGAATTTGGACAGTTTTTAACTCTCAGTGTGCTGCAGTTTTGGACCCAGATTACTCCACGAGGCTCCTGACTACGGTAGCTGTAATGCTCAGACAATCCATCAAGCGGTGCGGCTTCGTAGCTTACCAAACTAAAATATTTTTGACAGATTTTTGAGCCAGTAAGCACAACCAGAATTCATACATAAGGCGCACCAGATTATAAGGCGCACTGTCAATTTTTCAGAAAATCAAAGGATTCCAAGTGCGCCTTATAGTGCGGAAAATACGGTAGTTGGATGCGGTGGTCATTTTGTAGCTCAGGCGGTGTAAACTTTCTTTGTCGGTTTTAATAGATTTTGTTCATTTTACATCTCTTTAAAAGAATTCTGCCTCTTGGTGCTCGAAACATGAAAAATACTTTTCCAAAACATGGCGTTCACATTCACTGTTACCCTCAAAAACATGTTTGACCTGGATGCAGCTCTGAAATATGACTTAGAAAAGAGAAACTAGGGTTACCCCTAACAGGTTTCCCAGGGGGGAAAGAGTTGACCGGCTTTTAGAGATGATGGCTTTGCTCTTACCACACAGGTAGTTCAGAGCAGTAATATATGGTGTTTGGTCAAGGTGTGGCTGTCTTTGCAGAGCTCACTGCAGTGTATACAGAGCTGTAAGTTTAAACTGGGACACTTTGCCGTGAATGGAGGTCATCTTTTTCTTAAGAGTCTGCTCAAGTTTTATAAAAGATGAAGAACAAGTTAATTACATGTTCTTTATGAAAAAAAATCAACTATTTTTATGAACTGAATCTGTTTTCAGTGTTTTGATAACTCACAGTGCCTCAAAAATGTAACATTTAGTCAGACTCTGGGTCTGCATCAAAAAGGCTGTCACATATCTGTGTATGCCTGAAGCTTTTAAAAAGATATATTTGGGTTTGTGTGTGTGAAGGTTAAAGTGGGGTGGTTGTTTTAAGAGAGGGTATATAGGTCACGTAGCGATTTGGGTCAAAAGCATCCAGAGATTAACCTTTACCCCCCGTCTCCTCTGCTATCTCGCCCCTCACATATACTATAGATATGTGTGTGTGTGTGATGGAGAGAGTGGAGCAGGTCTATTGTGAGGTACTGCTGTTGAATGCTTAACTCGTGGTCCTTCTGACTGCTATGATTATAGCTCAAGGTTAAATTAGAAAGCCAAGGATAAAAGTGTGAAAGTGTAAGAGTTGGTGGAAGGTAAGGCCAAAGCAAAAATAAATAAATTGTGACAGATAAGGATAAGTAAGAGGCAGAGAGGCTGATGATGGAAACAGAATGAGAGCCTCCTCTTGCCTCTATAGCTACTGCATTGTAAATAGAAGCTAAAAATAGAAAGGAACAGGCAGAGCTCTTCTGACCAGCTGAGAGTGGCGAGTAAGAAAGAAAGAAGAGGCTCCTTGTAGTTAAACTGAGGATGAGATGCTGCTGAGGATAATAAATGCCAGCTTCTGACAGATGATGTTTGAGCTTTTACAACCAGCTAATCTCTTCAGCAGCACTTCAGTGAGCTCTGAAGTGGCTGGGATCAGTCCAGATGTTATCACACTAGTGGGGCCCTGTCTGCATGAGGGAAACATCCAATCAATGGAACCTGATCAATGCAGGCATGAACTAGATTGGATGGAATTAATGTTTGCGTGCATGTTTTTGTTTGGGTGTATGCGTGTTCCCCACAGGGCCACGCATACACTAGGGGTGGCGGTGCCTGCCCCAGAACACAAGACAACGGCAAAGAGATGCAAAGCTTACACCTATACACCAAAGACGACAGGAGTGAGAGCACCAACAGCTATAAGTAGAGATAAAACGTGTAGAAAGAGATAGAACGCAATCGCAAAGAGATCGAAAACAACACACATGTAAAATCTATAGTAAATTTGTTTTAAGACGATCTCTTTGTGACGGAAATTGAAAACTGCAAAAATCCGCTGCAAAGAAATGAACCACAGAGAGACACAAACAGCTGTGAGTAGAGAAAACCATGGCAAAGAGAGGTGAATGAGACGCAAACGTACCACAGAGACACACATTACATACCACAATGAAGAGGCTTGGTATTAATGAACTACAAAGCACTCAGCCATAAAACGGAAAATAAAAATAAAAAATAAAAAAGAGAGACGATCTTCTCAGTCTGGGGGTTGTGCAGCTTTTATATCTTGATCCAGGGGTCCACGTTCTCATAACCAGACGGTTTTAGGTCATTTTAAGTTTACTATCCTTTTATTACCAAAGAAAAAGTGTAAAAATTAAAATCTTCACAACTCTTCACTCCCTCCCTAAAAACGTCGTCCGGAGCACCATCTATCCCCAGAACAGGGTCAAAAGAGGCCAGGGAGAGAAAAGGGAGGAGGAGGAGGAAGAGAAAGTGCAGAGGACAAATATAAGTTTTATGTAACATTCGTGGGTTCTGTATAGCCTGCGTGGTTGCAGTTTGTGAAGTACGCACGGAAAAAACCCAGCCTATGACACAGATGCATAAGGAGTGTACTTATCGTCTTGCCCAGATTAAAATAAAATCCACAGTTTCATTTAGGGGTCAGTTTGACCTCCGTGCTTTATGCGAATAGGCGAGCCTGTAATATTAATAAAGGCCCCGCTATGTTGGCAGAGCAGCCACAGAAGATAGTGTACGGTGGCATAATGTGGCTCTCCTACCTCACTGATGCGCTGGCGGAGGCTGTTGCTCTTTCCAAGTCTGACCGGTGCAGTTAAACTGGAGGAGAGGGCGAGAAGACAGCTGGCCTGACTCACGGAGACTGATTTCCCCCCTCTGCTAGAAAACAAATAGCGCACTTAATGTCCGTAGACTTAGTTTATCTCGGAGAGGCGGTGTGCACTCTCGGTATCCGCTGGAAAAGATCAGGGATAAAATCCGCAGTCTCCAGAGTAAAAGACGCGATGACGACCAGTCTGAAGCTGTCTGGAGCGCTGGAGGAGTCTCGCTGTTCGCCGGTAGTCCGGTTTGTTGCTGCAGCTGCTGAACCTGCACGAGAATGAGGCGGGGAAACGACAAGTTAACGATCTGGTCCCGTGCGCGCTCCGTCGTTCGCTGCCCGCTTCTCTGCTGGGATCCTCCTATATGAGCGCCAGTGCGCGCGCGCGTGAGTGTAGGAGCGAGAGGAAGAGTGTGTTCCCCCAGGATGCGTACGGAGAGTTGATAAGGCGAGGAAGGGGTGGGGGTATAAGCGCAGGTACGGCACAAGGGAAGACTTCTGTGTGCGTGCGTGCGTGCGTGTCCGTGCGCGCGGGCGCGGACTCTTTTTGCCCCTATTGCCAGATCCTGGATTTCTGCCCTAATATGGCCACTTATAGCTTCAGAGCAGGAGAAAGATTTAGGTTTCCAGTCAAGAAAAAAGAAACACGTTTGCTTTATGTCACTTTTAAACCCTCTAAGACAACAGAAGAATCTGTTTGATCACACGGTTTGTATCAGCAACTAAAGGAGAGATTCGTTATTTTACTGCCAACCAGTCTGTATAACTCTTGAGTTACACCTTTGATTTAACCTTTAATGGCTCTCATCAGCACGTGACAGAAGACACACTGAGTTTAGATTTATTGCTAAAGATGGATGTGGCTTACTG
>NW_005187660.1:509943-512728 GCF_000239375.1 Pundamilia nyererei | reverse complement strand
TGGAATTCCAATAAAACTGATTCGTGTTTGTGGCTGTAATGTGACAAAATGTGGGAAAGTTCAAGGGGGCAAAATACTTTTGCGAGCCACTGTAAAATGCTGCGCAGAGATCTTTCTCTCAGTTTTGGTCTGCTGACCACTTCGTTCCTGAAAGGCTTTTCTAAAATCGCCTACAGCGATAGTTTCTTCTTTGCTGGTTTTCTGTGGGTGGCTAGCTTGTATGCTCTCCACACATGTCATGTCACGGCCCCGGGTTTTAAGTTTTTGCAAGTTGATGTTTCTTTTCAGTTGTGAGAATGTTTTGTTCCTTGCATCTTTAGCATATCTGATTGGGTATGATCATTTGTATATAGTCAAGTCTTCATTTCTTGTTATTTTCAGTTACTGTTGAGTATATATTGTACTCCTTTCAGTTAACCCTGCCTCCCTGGTGTTCCCTGTGTATTCTCAAGTGCACATCAATGATGTTCTCTTGTTTGGTCCTTTACGTTTTATTTTAGTAGTCTAATGTCTCGTGTATGTAATATTTGGCTTTGCTTCCTGTCTAGTTTTCTTGATTAGTTGCAGCTGTGCTTCCTGGTGTTTCCTATCTCTGTAATTACCTTGTGTGTGTTTATAGCCCTTGTCTTCTTGTATGGTGCATTCCAGATGAGGTCGGAAGTTAGAATTTCCCAATTGGGTTTTTCATTTTCAACACCCACTCAACTCAGTTTTTCAAACGCCAGAGCAGTTCTACCAACCCCCAGTGAACAACAAAAGACGGCAGGAGTGAACATAAATGGTAGTACACTGTAAATTTGGGACTCGCTAAATGAGCCATACGGCTCCACAGCACTGACCAGGTCCTATCCCCCCTCCCAGTATTATGCTGACTTGCTAGCAATGCATGACTGGCTCTACCTTGCTAAGTATCTTTGTTTTTTAGATTTTACAGCTGGAACACACTAACTCAGCTGATTTTCACTTCTGAATTCCAAGGTAACTGGATCACAGCATATTGGGAGTGACGTCAACTGCCGTGTCATAATGACTACCCCAGTTTTGTATTTGTATCTTCCTGTGACTTTGGGTTCTCAGACAATGTCTTGTTTTTGATTTCCGTCAGACTTGACCCAGGGGAGTCTGGGTGTCTTGATATTTGTGGAAACAAGCTAAAACACTGAATTATCATGTCGATTAAAGTTTGTATTTTTCTCTTTCTCTCTTTCTGAATCAGTTGTTGAGTTTGCAAACATGTAGCTTTTCCCTTTATTTGGTTTCTTTTCACAGAGACAAAAATCCAAGTGAACTTCAAACGAAGCAGAGTGCTGGTGAACATGGAGAACAGCAGTCGCTAGCTCACTTTAGCTCTTTTGATTACTGTGTTGACATCTGCAGAAACAAACTGCCCCAAGGAGGAAAACGAACCAGAGTTTGAATTAAACAGACTGAACACTGAAGAGATGGCATGTTTAGTCAGTTAAAGGTGCTGCGCTGTTTAAGATATGAAGGCAGTAAACTGTGTATCAAAATCCTGCTCTAAAGCAACGATTGCTGCAAAAGTTCCACTTGCAGAAACTTGAGCTTCAAACCAACAAAACACTAAAGCAGTAGATTTTTAAAAATATATAATCATCATCTAGGCCTTTAACTGGAAAAATAATGCACTGACGTAATCCCTCCACATGTTTTCAGCGAAATAGTCTGTCCTGAGAATTTTAAAGTAAGACTTCAGTGACCAGTATACCTTCTTGAGATTTTTACATTAGAGAGAAACGGCCTGTGTGAGACCTGACATTCACTTGTGGCTATCAGCACAGTAAACCTGACATTTCTCCCAGGCTGTACTTTGTTCCTGCTACGACCACATCAAACGCCAGCAAATTGCTTTTAGCCATGTTGTGCCTGAACTTGCCATCTAAAATTCCAGTTTGCTCTGAATCAGCAGATGTGAGTAAACTGGCACCATCTGTCAGCGGATGTCTTGTAACATGAGTCAGGATGCAGGACTCGGTTTTAAAGACTCTGACCAGAACAGTTTACACTGCTGATGATTGTTATCCGAACAAATCGAATAATAAAATGCAATCTGCAGATTACTGCACCCAAAACGCAGCGAAATGAGTGATTTTTGGGTGCAACTTCAGTAAGCACGTCCCAATGCACAGTCTGGATATGTAAATTGTTACATGTGGTCTGCTAATACTAATCTCAAGCAAGCCAAGCTTCAGCTGACGGTCTACATGCAAAAGCAGGACTGGGAAATCTTTCTCTGAAATGACTCTCTCTGCGAAATCATGTTCTCCCCCCGCTTTAACCGACATACTTTGCAGTCTCCATTAAGACATGCGACTCAGGGAGCGGCAATATCAGGATGCTGGCTAGATGGAATTAGTCCGCCTCACCTCTCAGGGTCACAGTCTGCCACGCTTTAAAGTGCTTATAAAAAACATCTATTTCCATTGGACAAGAGAAGATTTCCTGTACCTGCCACTACTGTGCTGCTGGAGCCAGAGCGCACACTGGGTGCAGAGGTGGTCGACCACTTTCACAGGAGGTGTGAAATGACTGGGAAATTGGCTCGCTGTCCTAGAAAGTCCTTAAAGAGTTTTTTTCCCTCTCTTGATACTATTGATTCCCAGAAGCAGAAGACAGGAGGTCAGCGAAAGAGCTGGGCAGCTCAGATATATCTCGCACTCATGATATGTGAGCAGAGAGGATTATACAGGGTGGGCCATTTGTATGGATACGTTGAAACCAAGCACACCATTGTTTTTCTTGTGACATTACCAATAAGTTTGATGTG
>NW_005187660.1:505667-509567 GCF_000239375.1 Pundamilia nyererei | reverse complement strand
CACTCACCAAACGGTTGGGGAATATACATTTTTACCTACAAGTGATGGTAGCCAGGGAGTCACCAACTGGTCTCTAGGCCAGTGTGACTGGTGCCGGGGGGGGGGGGGGTGTTTTAGGGAAGACTCAGATGTCCAAACCACCTAGCACATCTAGTATCATCATTAAACTGTCTTTGTCTTTCTCCTGGGAAATTTCTGAACAGGTAAAGGAAACATCTTCTGTCATTAGGCCTTTGATGGGCTGTTTCTAATCCTGGAAGTCTCCACTCTTTCATTTATTTCTCATTAATCTGATGTGATTAATGGTGTGACATATTTGATGGAGGCCAGTAAAGAGGGTCTGGATTAGATTAGATTACAGCTCTTTGTGTAAATGCGTATGCCACTGTTGGACTGCACGTTTATCTGTATGTGTGCAGGGATTAGACCAGCAGATTACTGATGCTCCATTAGAGAGGGTCTGCTGGTTCAAATGGACCACAGTCAGTTGTGATCAGGAGCACTGAAGCAGATCCCAAACAGAAACAGCCGGGATACTCAAATATAATTTATACACAAATATAATTTATACACAAATATAATTTATACACAAATATAATTTATACACAAATATAATTTATACACAAATATAATTGCCTTAATTACTGTAGAAAAATCAAAGAGACACTGATTGTATGAATAAAGTCTCCACTCCTCTTTCCCATTAACCTGACCCACAGATTCCTTCACCAGTTCTGTGCATTACACTGAACTGCATTTATCAGCCATTATCATTTATGGGCTTCCTCTGAGAACGCTTTTAGAAGCAGCTTTGTTTTGTTTTTTTAACATACATGCATACAATATCTGAAATAGGCATGATGATAGCGCAGACAAAACCACTGCAGTAATATGGGCAATGAATGAGTGAGAATTTCCTTGTAGATTTTAACCAAGCCGTCATTTTTTTAACAGAAAAAGTAGAATAAAAATCAAATAGAAGCAAAATAAATGGCAAAAAAGGTTGTTTTAACCTCTCAAACTCTTGTCTTCTGGTTAGTGTGATTTTGCATCCATTTAAGGTGTTTTGCACGTTTTTGCTGTAATTTAAATGAACGGGAAGGGTATTCTGATTAAACCTCACTACGTGCGGAAGTTGGAAGAGGCCCAAACAGCAAAAAATATTAATTGCAATCAATTGCCAAGCACCATTTTTTCCTGGTCGCACAGAGATTCACATGCTACTTTTACTCTAGTGTGATTGAGGCCTCAGGGTGGATCTGACTGACAGTAGCAACTCGTCATTCACAAGCTAGGCAGACTCTGTTTTATCCTCCTGTTTGATTCTCATCAGAACACATGTTGTATGTAACTGAATTTAAATTCACAGACTCTTCCAGAAAGTTTCAAATCAAAGGAACCAACCATTAGTTTCCCATGGATGAATGCACTTTGGCATCGACCTTTTACATCGGGAGACTACGTCCTCTTTCTATATTCAGGCTGTTTTGTTGGTGGTTGAAACATTCATCTCGATCCCTTCGCATGAATTTGTTTTCCTTTGGCTGCTGATGGATTTACATTCTGTCTCGATTCTGCGACTGAACAGTTTACATGCTAATATTCATATGTGAATGCTGAACCGACTGCGGTTGCGTGCCGAGAGGCGGAGTTTATTCAAAACTACGAAATGCACACGCACAAATTTGAGTAAGGATGTGAGCCCCAGCAGCACTTAGAGACGGGGCCTTACTCAGCACTCATCATTAATTCATGACACACACCTCGGATGGAAGATCACATCAGAAACCTCAGCTTTGCATGACTTAAAAAATGACCGACCGAGAAGGAAAAATAAATGGGATGCAGAGAGAAGACGTGAGGGGGAAGAAGGGGGTGTTTGGATGTGACTGAAAGAGAAAGAACCGGCTGTGTGTTCCATGCTCTGTTTCTAAAAGCATCCACTCTTCCACATCATGTTCCCTAAAGACACTCCTCCTCTTAGCTTTCCCTGTACTCTCCTAATCTAAAAATCTGTTTGTTAATATGCCTCTTTGTTGCATTATTCAAATCAATTGGAAAAAGGGGGCTGTTTCACAGAGTAGCCCGCTGCTGATGTGCTCACACTACGAAAAAGGAACCTTTATGAAAATAGATTTAATCCCTTTTTTCCATCATCCCAGTCCTCTGCCCGTCTCTCCCTCCTGCTGTTTCCATCACCCTGCTTCCCATCACAACCTTGCCCTCACCATTGTGTGCCTGGCTGCCTTTCTGTAATCCAGTGTGTCTCTTTGTGGCTGTACAGCATGTGGCTCAGCTGCACTTTGGCCTCTAATGGACCCAGTCAAGGGGGAGAATTGGCACCCTGTTGTCTCTATCCAGGTCAAGTGTACACATGCTAGCGCGTGTGTGCTAGTGGGGGGTCGGCTTTGTGTGTATTTTTTGTTTTTGTTTGCATGTGTGCTTGCTGTCCGCTTGCATTTTTTCAGAAAGATAAGCACGTGTTCGATCTGAATTTAGGTTCAAACTTGTGTCTGATTTCATGTTTAAGTTGATGCGTTTCAGATGAATGAAGTATGTGCTGACATCCAGAAATCCTACCAGCAGCTGGACAAAGCTGGACTGGAAGACAGCACAGAGGCATTAAATATGGCAGCACGGGAAAGAGTTCTAAGTACAAGATCCATGGGGGTCTATCGCACCAGGCATGACCCCAGGTGCAGGCTGTGTAAAGATGCCCCTGAGACAGTCCAGGATATAACAGCAGGGTGCAAGATGCTAGCAGGCAAGGCATACATGGAACGCCTTTACCAAGTGTCCGGCATAGTGTACAGAAACATCTGTGCCGAGTACAGCCTGGAAGTCCCGAGGTCAAAATGGGAGACGCCCTCAAGGGTGGTGGAGAATGACCGAGCTAAGATCCTGTGGGACTTCCAGATACCTGCAAACTGGCGATGGCTAACCAACCGGTCATAGTGGTGGTAGACAAGCAGAGCTAGGCGTTCGGAGTGTAGATGTAGTGATACCGAGGGATAGCAACATCAGGAAGAAGGAACACAAGAAGCTGGAGAAACTAAAATTTACGTTGTAGATTCAAAACTATGAATGAACACATGTGGAATTATGTAGTAAACACAAAAGTGGGAAATAACTCAAAACATGCTTTATGTGTTAGATTCTTCAAAACAGCCACCCTTAGCTTGGATTACTGCTTTGCAGACTCTTGACATTGTCTCGATGAATTTCACGATATAGTGACCTGAAACGATTTTCCAGCAGTCTTGAAAGCGTTCCCAGAGATGCTGAGCACTTGTTAGCCCGTTTGCCGTCAGTCATTCCAAACCATCTCCACTGGTTTTAGGTCAGGTGACTGTGGAGGCCAGGTCATCTGGCTAGCACTCCATCACTCTCCTTTTTGGTCAAACAGCACTTACACAGCCTGGAGGTGTGTTTGGGGTCATTGTCCTGTTGAAAAATAAACGATGGTCCAACTAAACGCAACCCAGATGGGATGGCGTGACGCTGCAGGATGCTGTGGTAGCCATGCTGGTTCAGCGTGCCTTCAGTTTTGAACAAATCCCCAACAGCGTCACCATCAAAGCCCCCCCACACCATCACACCCCGTCCTCCATGTTGCACGGTGGGAACCATCTAGAGACCATCCGTTGAGCTTTTCTGCATCGCACAAATTAGTCGTGGTTTCTTAGCAGCTATTTGACCATATGGGTCACATGGACTGTCCTCTGAACATGTAGAGATGTGTCTGCTACTGGAACTGTGTGGCATCTACAGTGGGGCAAAAAAGTATTTAGTCAGCCACTGATTGTGCAAGTTCCCCCACTTAAAATGATGACAGAGGTCAGTAATTTGCACCAGAGGTACACTTCAACTGTGAGAGACAGAATGTGAAAAAAAATCCAT
>NW_005187660.1:498411-504397 GCF_000239375.1 Pundamilia nyererei | reverse complement strand
ATGTGGATTCATGGATTTATTTTTCACATTCTGTCTCTCACAGTTGAAGTGTACCTCTGGTGCAAATTACTGACCTCAGTCATCATTTTAGGTGGGGGAACTTGCACAATCGGTGGCTGACTAAATACTTTTTTGCCCCACTGTATCTGGGCTCTGATCTGAGCTGCTGTTAACTTGCGATCTCTGCGGCTGGTGGCTTGGAGGAGTTTATCCTCAGCAGCAGAGGCGACTCTTGGACTTCCTTTCCTGGGCGGTCCTCATGCGAACCAGTTTTATTGTAGCACTTGATGGTTTTTGCTGCTGCACTTGGGGACACATTCAAAGTTTGAGCAATGTTATGGACTGACTGACCTTCAGTTCTTAAAGTAATGATGGACTGTGGTCAGAATCGGATTCACGTAGTCATATAGAAAGCTACAAGCAAATGGAAAGAAAGATAAAGTCATTTCTTCTCCCCCTTCCTCTCCACTGCTTCTTCACTTCATGAATAATAGAAAAACAGGATAATATAGGAGGACTCTCAACTTTCTTTGACCCTGTCAATGCCTTTTGGTCTCTTACATTCTCCTTCCTGTCTGCCTATTTCTGTCTGTGGTGACTTTTTCCTAGAGCAGAGTTCTGTGGAAACACGAACCTAAACCCAGAACTGTGTGCAACTATTTCACATTTTTTAGAAAATAAACTCCCCAAGAAAGTTATTCTGTTTAACATGTGCCTGAAAGAGGAAAGAATACACTTTATAAGCAATAAAACATACTCTTGTTCAATTAAAGTAGTAAAAGGTTACAGTTACTCTTTGACTTCTTCGCCTTGTTGGGAGTTCTGGTGGTTTCCACATTTACTCCAGTTGCTCCAGCATGCACCACTGGAAACTACTGAAAGCTAGTGTGGTATATTTACTAACGTTTACGTCATCATTTCTGTTTCTGTTGTTTTTTATTCACCTTCTGCTGCGTTTTGTGTGCTTTTGCAGCGTTTTTTCTATTTGCTGGTGTTTTCCCAAGTTAAGCTGAAGTCTGGGCTCTACATGAAGCTTCTTCTTTGACAGTCACAACCCTGCTGTCTGACATAACAACCAAGAACTGTTACTTAGTGTTTGAGCACCGTGAACACTGAGACATGACAGTTAAACTGCATCATAACGATCATCACTGAGATGCATTTTGGAGTTGAACTGGAAAACTACTCCTCAGACAACATGCACGGTTTAAGTCTTACATTAGCAACTACTCTTGTCAGGTAGCTAAAGCATACTCTGTTTTATCCTCCTTTGTGTATCCAATGGCGACTTTAATTACATAATTGTGATAATATTGTTAACCCATTACAAAAGTGTTTAGTGAGGTCACAGACTCAGGCTACCTGAGTTCCAGTAGACTCCTTTACAACCAGAGGAGTCTGCTCCTGGTGGCCACTCTAGCTTTGAGCACTGAAGGACAGAGGATTTTCTGAGAGATGCATATAGAGAAACATTTGGTAAATCAAATGTAAAGGAGCCTTGATCACAGCACAACACAGCAAGCACCTTTGGGCAGCTGAGTCAGATTCAATTTCTATATTTTTTGTTTGATATATATTTTAAATAACACAAAAAGCAGATGGTGGGGAATCCAACTCCCGCTCAGGGTGTGTCTGTCTGCCTTTTATGGGTCAGTTCCCCTCAATCCCTTCACCACACACTGGCACACACACGGACTCTTTAATGCACTCAATCCCACTCGCCCTCGCTGCTAAATCCTCACCCCCATTGTCCCTTTCGCCCTGAAATCCTCAAACCATCGTCTTTCCTTTACGCGCGCACGCACACATGTCAGCCCTCTCCTCAGTCCCTTTCCCCAGTCTGTCTGCAGTCGGGACTAATGCACTGCCTAATGGCTCTCTAACCCCTCCATCCACTCTCAGATTACACTCTCGCGGTCACAGGCACACACTCAAACGTGCACATCCACGCGCAGACTTAAACACACGGGATAATGTGGACATGTGCCAATACTGTATACCTAAATGCAGTCCCACACTGAACACATGCACGCTGCAGGCACTAATGGCCTGTCAGTCCTCAGCGTGCACACTCATGAGTGGATTAGGATTAACAATCCACTCACAACACTGCTACACAGATACACACGCATACACAAAGACAACAAGAAGCAATCTCTAATGCACATTCTGCCGGTGGTGATAATCTCTCTCTCTCTTTCACACACACAGACCAGGGGAACTGCACTCTGTGCTGCTGAGATCACCACTTGTCATCTAATCTAAGAGCTTTAATCCACTGTTTTGGTGACCTTTGCTCTCTCACTCCTTCTCTTTTATGAATGCTTTTTTCTTTGCTCACTTGTTTTGCTCTCGTGTAGGGTGTGTATTTGTAAAATTTGCTTGTGTTACTGTAACAGAGATGTTGAAGTTTAATCTTGTTTCTTGCAGTTATGCTCTGTACAGTGCTAGATCACACATAACATCATTTTCCTTTTTTTACAATTAAACTGTGTAAAATCAGTAATATTCAATTGAATTAACCTAAAATATGTCAAACAAATTAGATCTTGTTTTATTTTTTTTCTTCAATACCAGATTTTTCTTCACTCTGCAATCCAGATCATCCCAAACCATGTCAGCTAGGTTTAGATCAGCTGACTGCAGGGGTGAGGTCCTCTGATGCAGCACTCCATCAGCCGTCCTTTTAGTGAAACAGCCCATTTTCAGCATAGAATGTATACAAAAGACAGCCACAGGAACATCTCCCATTTATTTATCAAGTTCAACTTATCCTCAAGTGTTGCTTAAATTCTGAATAAAATGGCAGCAGTGTCACCAGCCTCCACGCACCATCACAGCTCCTCCTCCGTGCTGGGAACCACACACAGAGATACCATCCGTTCACCTTCTGCGAGTGTCACAAATGTCACAGTAACTGGAGACCAAATATCTTTTTTTAATTTATCGGTCTCCCTGTGTGGTGGTTTCTTTGCAGCACTTCAATCCTGATTCAGACTCTTCCCAGGCCTGAGTTAAGATATGTCTGCTTTATATTGTTCAAAATAGGACATTAAACATGTTATATGATTACAGGCAGTGTTATAAAAATGTATATATAAATTTATTATATATATCCAATCCATCCATTGAAGTCTGACTGTGTGTTAGTGTTAGTTTGAGAAGTTTGGTAGAAAAGCATATATGTAAGAACCAGTCCGTTTATCATATAGATTTCCTTCCTTGTGCTAGTGTAACAGTAACGTATACAGTAAATATTACATACATTTGGAAACAGATTTAGGTGATGACAGTTCATGCAAGATTATTAAGTCAAAATATGCAGCACATTTAACAAAGTAATCAGTGTAGGCCTGGCAAAACAGATATATTAAAAATAATTCCCCTCTCGCCCCTGCGGGCGGTTTATCCTTCAAGCTCGGGTCCTCTACCAGAGGCCTGGGAGCTTGAGGGTCCTGCGCAGTATCTTAGCTGTTCCCAGGACTGCGCTCTTCTGGACAGAGATCTCCGATGTTATTCCCGGGATCTGCTGGAGCCACTCGCCTAGCTTGGGAGTCACCGCACCTAGTGCTCCGATTACCACGGGGACCACCGTTACCTTCACCCTCCACATCCTCTCGAGCTCTTCTCTGAGCCCTTGGTATTTCTCCAGCTTCTCGTGTTCCTTCTTCCTGATATTGCTGTCATTCGGAACCGCTACATCGATCACTATGGCCGTCTTCTTCTGTTTGTCTACCACCACTATGTCCGGTTGGTTAGCCACCACCATTTTGTCCGTCTGTATCTGGAAGTCCCACAGGATCTTAGCTCGGTCATTCTCCACCACCCTTGGGGGCATCTCCCATTTTGACCTCGGGACTTCCAGGTTATACTCGGCACAGATGTTCCTGTACACTATGCCGGCCACTTGGTTATGGCGTTCCATGTATGCCTTGCCTGCTAGCATCTTGCACCCTGCTGTTATGTGCTGGATTGTCTCTGGGGCATCTTTACACAGCCTGCACCTGGGGTCTTGCCTGGTGTGATAGACCCCAGCCTCTATGGATCTTGTGCTCAGAGCTTGTTCTTGTGCTGCCATGATTAGTGCCTCTGTGCTGTCTTTCAGTCCAGCTTTGTCCAGCCACTGGTAGGATTTCTGGATATCAGCCACCTCCTCTATCTGCCGGTGGTACATACCGTGCAGGGGCCTGTCCTTCCATGATGGTTCCTCGTCTCCCTCCTCTTTCTTGGGTTTCTGCTGCCTGAGGTATTCACTGAGCACGCTGTCGGTTGGGGCCATCTTACTTAGGGCTGCTCAATTAATCGAATTTTAATCACGATTACGATCTGGGCTTTCAACGATCGTTAAAAATGACTGAGCCGATTATTAGCCCCTCCCTCGTGCTTTACTCTCGTGCTGCTCCGTGTGGCAAATCGAGCGCACCTCTCTGCATTTCGAACACGCAACACAACAATTAAGAGGACCCGAGGGAAGCTCGGAAAGCTAGGCAGAAGTTATTTGGGGAGGAGAGTGACTGCTGTTGGTTGAAAAGACAGGTTAAAAAAAAACAACTTCAGTGGTGTGGAAACATTATGGGTTCTACTTGACGTGGATCAAGTAGACACAGTGTGTAAACTTTGCTACAGTGTCGTAGCTGCACCACAGAGCAACACTGCAAAGTTCACTAAACATAGATGTTTACATTTTTCATTTATTTTTTATATTGCAAACATTTAAGATAAGATAGAACTTTATTAATCCCTCGGGTGGGTTCCTCTGGGATATTCGGTGAAAACATTTGCACTGTTATCAGTATTTGCACACTGTTTTATATTATTTTTTAAAGTCATTATTCAATACATTGTTATTGTTATCCCTGTAGAACCTGAACCATGTAAGCTAGCGCAATAATTTATTTTGCATGTGAAACCGGAGGAGTTGTACTTACATCGTATGCCATCAGCTTGTCCTCGGTCACGGTTTCGTTCCACATACAGCTTTGCAAAAATTGCATAAAAAGCGCTTGCAGGAACAAAAACATAATATTCCAGAAACACGCTTTGCCGATCCGATCAGCTGTTCGTAACACTTCCCACAATGAAAAAGACGTCAACGCGAACTATCGCGTGTCCGCCATTTCCTGTCCGAAACCGGAAGTGACGTCATTTTCGCGGAAAATGTAGTTTTTTATTTGTAGGCCTTAAAAGCCTATACTGGTGTTTTTATAAGTCATGTTTGACTTGTTTCTAGCATGCTTAGAACTCGAATTGCACTGCTGGAAATAGTTTATTTTGATGCACCTGCTGTTTTCTTTGCAAATTTGCATCATAGGATTGTTTTTCGTTTTTCCTGCAGTATATAAAAATTGCTGTATCTCCAAAATAAAACTATGAAGACACTCAAAATAAATTTCCTGTTATTGTAAACTATTTTTTGCAACTTTATTGTATTTAAAGTTTTGAGGGATAAACCTCTTAAATTTCTCCAAGTAGAAATATATGTAAACAAAACAAAACAAAAACGATTTTCAATTTTTTTGTAGTTTATTGCACTTTTTTGTAATTAATGTAATTACTATGGACTTAATGCAGACATATTATTAAAATATGGGCTATAATGGTTGTATTGATGTATAAAAACTTGAAATGCTCCCAAAAATGGCTCCACAGCATGTAAAAAAAATAATATAAGCTCTGGCGGACTTGGTTCTATGGTAGGTCTTAAAGGGTTAAATAAATATCGTCAAATAATCGAGATCTCAATTTCAGTGAAAATAATCGTGATTATCATTTTTGCCATAATCGAGCAGCCCTAATCTTACTGACGTATTTGTGGATGTTTGTTGTCTCATCCTGGACTGTGGTGCTGACACTCAGCAGACCCTCTGCAGGTATTTGGTGGTTGCCTTCATGCCTCTATCTATCTATCTATCTATCTATCTATCTATCTATCTATCTATCTATCTATCTATCTATCTATCTATCTATCTATCTATCTATCTATCTA
>NW_005187660.1:490937-496957 GCF_000239375.1 Pundamilia nyererei | reverse complement strand
AATGTATGGAAGCAACTGATTCATGTCCAAAATCATTTGCAGTTTGTTCAGAGAGAGGAGAAATTGCTACTATGATGTGCACAAATGACTGAGTGTTGTGGAGGTTGAACTAATAGTTATGAGAATTTCAATTCTGATCTGAGAAACGCACCAAAGCGACTGAGAAAAACTGTAACATAAAGTAATTCAGATTTTCGTGATCATACCTACCTCATCATTACCTACCTAATTACACTGGAGGTAATGTTCCCCAGGTTTAGACAAGGCTTTCATTTATGTATTTATTTACAAAAACATAAGGGTTAGTTTACTTGTAGTCAGTCTTTATGCAGAACATTTATCAAACTGCTATAAAGAGCGTGCAGTAGGCTTCACAACATCACAGTGCCAATGAAATGATCCACTAAATTATCCTTTTTTAATTTAGCTGGAGCTCTTGTATAGCAAAGGCAGCTTTGAAGGCACCCTCGTGTGTCACAGCTCTGAAACAAGTCAGAGAGATCTGTTTGTTTTTCCACTCTCGAAGGCTATTTTGGGCGCTCAAAAAAAATTCTGGCTCTTCTTCGATCTGTCTCCCTTTACTCAAAATGTTTACTCTTGTTCTGCCTCAGGTTTCTCAAAAGATATGACCTGAGTGTGTGTCTCTATCCGCCCATCTGCCAGCCTTTCCTGTGTGATCTTAGAGATTACTGAGCTGATAGTGGAAGCGGTGGATTCTCTGATCTTTAGGTTGCCATTAGCACTCATTTGCACCAAGGGTTAATCTACCCGAGCTGCAGCTCAGACTCTGCCATATCCAGATGGAGCTGTCAAGAAACTCGAGTGTTTTTACAAGGCTGCACCAGATTTGGGCAGCTTTTAGTGGCAGAGACTGCTTGCAGCAGTTACTGCTGAATATTTGCTCAGCTTCCAAGATGTATTTGACGTTCTCTGCTTCTTCCATCTGTAATAATGTGAAAAAAGCTGAAGCATGCCAAGGTTGAAAGACAGGCAGGTGTAAAGTAGGAAATATGCAGTTTAACTCCACAGTTTGTGGTTTTGGTAACTGAACTTGGAAGCAAGCTGATAATTATACAACAAGTATGCAGGATGAACATAGAGAACAATCACCTAATCAGTTACTTTGATCATTTTCATAAAGTGCTCACAGACTATGTTTCAGCTCCTTGTTTAGCTGCTTAGCCCACAGCTTTAGTGCTCTGAGTCACTTTCATACTCCGATAACGTAGCAGCATTCTCCTCCGTCACAGATGGCAAACATGCAAAGTAACTGACTAGGTGGCAAACAGGAGGAGCACCTTTTTGAATAACCGCTTATTTGTTGGGTATGGTTGAGACGAGCTTTACTAAATCTCCTTTAGTGTGTTGATATACACCCATCAGCCATAGGATTATGAACCCCTTGCCTAATATTGTATTGGTCCACATTTTGCTGCCAAAACAGCCCTGACCCATCGAGGCATGGACTCCACTCAGGTGTGGGGGTGGTACCTGCACCAAGATGTTAGCAGGTCCTGTAAGTCGTGAGGTGGGGCTTGGACTTGTTTCTCCTGATCTCCCAAAGACCTGGGGAATTTGGAGGGCAAGTCAAGTTGTTGTTGTGCTTCTAAAATGATTCCCGAACCATTTCTGTTTTATGTTCGGGCAAATCATCCTGCCGAAAGAGGCCACAGCCATCGGGGAGTACTGTTTCTATGAAAGGGTGTACATGGTCTGCAGCAACGCTTAGGTAGTTCTTACATGTCAAACTAACATCCACGTGGATGGCAGAACATAAGTTTAACATTGCCCAAAGCATCACACTGCCTCTGTCGGCTTGCCTTCCCATAATGCATCCTGGTACCAGATGTTGGTATGCAGTGTTGGGACTAACGCGTTATTAAGTAGCGCGTTACAGTAACGTTATTATTGTGGTAACGAGCACGGTAACTAGTTATTATGCCAAAATCAGGAACGCGTTAGTCGTTACTGGGATTTAGATAGGCTCGTTACTCGTTACTTCGTGTGGTGGCATCGCGGAGCTTCCACAGATTCAGTAACATTAGCAGGTGGTGGAGGCCAGCAGGTGGATGAAGGAAAAGGGAGGCAGGAGGAGAGACCAGAGCTGGTCCAAGTGTGAACTGAACTTCAGGTAAGAAGTTCTGACCTGCAGTCTCTCTGGGTCAGATATGAACCAAGTTTAGGTGGAGTTTATTTTCGTTATTCTGACTTTTTCCGTACTGCGTGCTAGCTAGCATGACGGAGTTTCTATACAGCTGGGTGGTGCTATGAAGTTAATGATGTTGAACTTTATTTTGTTCATAAGTTATTAGAGTTGCCAACCGCCCCGTCTGGTATTCAGAGAAAATATTACGCGTTTCTTATTGAGGTGAAAAGGAACAGTTTGTCCCGTAATTCAGCTACAATGAAAAAGGCACAAAGCTGCAGTTATTCTGTGTCTTTGCTGCACAGCTGCCTCTTCTTCTTTCATTCTCCCCCCTCCCTCTCCCGTTTCTACTTCAATCATGAAAACTGATCAATGATCAGCTGATCGGCTCTCTTGTTTGTTTATCGCTCACTTTGCGCCGAAAGAGGAAACCAGCGGATGTCGCGCTAAACAACATCAGCACGTTTAAGCTTGATCAGCTGTTGTTAGAATTTATTTAATATTAATTTCTAGTATCAGCTGATGTTTGCTGGAGCCACAGCTGTAAAGCTGCTGGTCATGATGTCGGTTTGGTTATCTGGTGAGAGGGAAACATGAAGATGAAACCAGGAGATGTCCTTACTGAATCATCAGAGCTGTGATGGAGAAACAGGTTTACCTTTTAGGTGACATGGATGAGTTGAAGGGAAGTTATGAACTGTTTCTGAGAGACTAATAACCCCAGGATCCTTTTCTAAGCAACTGACAGCTGGTAACTGTGCAGGGGCGGGTCTAGCAAAGTGTTGCCAGGGGGGCATGTAGGGCATTAACAGGGAGAGGGGGGCACAAAGAAATACTTTTCTTTCTTATTCTCATTTAAAATGTCTAGCTTTTAAAAAATAATTATCTGAATCTTACAACAAACGATTGATAGATTGATGCATATATACCATCAGAACAGTGTACATCACTGTCACAACAGCGTTTGTTTTCATTCAAAGGCTTTATGATTTTTCCTATAATGGTGGGCCGGTCTCTAGTCAAAATGCCCGGGCTGATTTTCTGTCCCAGTCCAGCCCTGTATGCAGCTCATCTGCAGTCTGGTGTTGCCTACATCTTCCTATTCAGAAGGCAGAATTTCCGAGTTCTGAGTACAATCGAAAGCACCACGACTGCAGTTTTTGTGTTGGATGTAAAAGGCGCACATGACGCTGTGACGTAGGCTAGAATCATGGCAGCAGTCAATGACGGTCCAGGCGTGGGATTTCTCTCGTGGAAATGTGCACATTATCTTTTCCTTTCTATTGGTAGGTGGCACAGTGCACTGTGGCAAGTAAGCAAGCTAGAAGACTGGCAAAGTTATGGAAGAAACACATTAACAAGAGAATTCTGAGTAAAACCAAAGTTACTTTCCCTAGTAACTAGTTACTCTGAAAGTAACGAGTAACTTGAAGTAACTGAATTACTTTTGAGAGAAGTAACTAGTAATGTAACTAAGTTACTATTTTAAAGTAACTTACCCAACACTGTTGGTATGTGATGCACATGCACTGGGCTCTCCATGTGATGTAAAAGAAAACATGATTCATCAGACCAGGACACCTTCTTCCTTTGCTCCGTGGGGCAGTTCTGGTGCTCATGTGCCCATTGACGGTGCTTTCATTGGTGTACAGGGTGCATGGAAACCCTACTGGTCTGTAGCTATGTAGGCCCATACTACCACACCCTAAGCTGTTATGGACTGTGTATTCTGAAACCTGATTAGCAGTTTTTCGGCACTTTGAACTACAGTTGCTCATCTGTGCATCAAAAGACAGCAGCATCCAATCTATTTAAAGGCAGTGCTGAGGAGTCAGAGGAACCTGTGACTAACAGATAGTTATGTCACTAAAACCTGGAAGGATCTTTTAAAAAATGTGTAAAACTGGTTTGAAGCTATGTTGCACTAAGAAACAACGTAGTCACTTAGTAACAGAAGAATAACAATTTAATCTTTGGTATTTCCTGCCATTTCCTTATTTAAAAAAGGCATATACAGTCACATGAAAAGGACAGCTTCATAGGACTCTATTCAGTCCTGTGAAGCACAAATGACACCGTTACAGCTTCCACAGGAGTAAAGAGGGTAAGTAGCAGCCAGGTGTGCTAATCAAATGCACTTGATTAATTAATCATCAGCAAATGTGATTACTTCCATGAAAGCACAAGTCTTGGCAGTTTGCTCCTGTTAATTTAGGTGAATTCAATGAGCATTTAGTGCTACAATCTCGTGGCACTGATGTCCCACCAAAGGTTAGCTGTGTAATGTTCAGAGAGGCTACAAAAACCAAGAGCTAATCCTGAGCTCAGCAGACCCCATTTATCACGTTAAAGGTCATGACAGGACAATTAGAAAAAGGATGAAGAAATGTGTATTTTGGAAGAGAAAGCCTTCCTAACAAGAACCAGCATGGCAGCAGGGGTTCGGTTTGCAAAGCTGCATCTGAACAAACCACAAGACTTCTGGAAAAATGTCCTTTGCACTTTGATATGTTTAGTTTTCTCCGCATTTAGAGCACAGTGATGGAAAAGTGAGGATTTGGGCTTGTTCTGCAGTTACAGATACCTTGTAGTCATTGAGTCAGCTGTTAACTCCTCTGTAAGTATTCTAGAGTCAAAATCTGTGTCACAGCTTAAGCTTGGTTAAAATTAGGGCTCACAACAGAATAAAGATCTCAAGCACAGCAGCAAATATAAAGAGTGGCTGAAAGAATTAAGGACTACCAATGACCCAGTCAAAGTCCAGACCTCAGCCTGGCTGAAATGCTGTGGCTGGACCTTAGAGAGCTGTGCATAAACAAACTTCAATGAACTGAAGCAATGTTGTAAAGAAGAGTGGCACAAAATTCCTACACAAGAATGTGAAAGACTGATAAAGTCATACAGAAAATGATTATTTAACTTGCTGCTAAAGCTGCTGGGGTGTACGTATTCATTTACAGGATTACAAAGAGTGACATGACTGCACCATGGCAGCCTTATTTCCAAAACAACAGTCATATAGTACATGTAAGTCCTCTACAGTTATGTCTAGTCTAATTAAATAGCTGTCATTAAGTTAAGAAGCCTATAATCTAGCCAATAAAATCATTACTGGAGCATCTACATGTTTTAATTAAGCTAATTATTATCTCACTTTTCTAACATTTTATGATGAAGCCACTAACATTCAACTTCAGTGACATGTCATCACCAATTTTATCACGTACCCAAACTGATTATGTGACACTTGCAACAGACCTGAGGTACAAATAATACTGCGGACTATGACGATGTCTACTGTTCTTGTAACGTATACATTCAGACAAAACTGATTAAGCTCATTAAAATGAAAACGTTTATGACTGCAGATGCAAAAATGACTGTCATAGAAATATAGTCATTTATAATTTTGGGAACATAAACCAAAGATGGTCTGATTCAGTAGTTTGCTTCACTTTCTTCTATTTCAGATAATGACAGAGTAGTTAATATTCAGAGCCCCATCAACACTGCACCCATTAACCCAGAATTAATCCAAGCTCAGCTCTACAATATCAATAATAAGCGAGCAAACAACCCGCTTGCACAGTTTATACACAGCTAAATCAGCAGTGGGGTCAGGTCAGCAATGGGAGGGGGATTCACAATGTATGCAGGGACGGAGTTGGTTGCCAGACACTGCTTTTCCACTATGTGTTTTTAGAAAATCAAACCAAGGTAAAAACTGTTAAAGCAAAGATGGTTTTCATTGAGATGTAAATTAAATGTTGTAAAGTTCTTCTATAAATATTCATCAACCAACAGCCAAGTGACAAAAACTAAAGGTTCTCAAAGGCTACGTTCACACTGCAGGCGAAAGCGCATCAAATCCGAT
>NW_005187660.1:485231-490382 GCF_000239375.1 Pundamilia nyererei | reverse complement strand
TTTGCTGTCGCATTTTATTTGTAGTGTGAACGAGCAGACAAAAAAATCGGATTTGATCAAAAAATCGGAATTGAGCATTAAGACCTGCAGTGTGAACGTAGCCAAAGTCAAGCACTCTGACCTAATACACAACGAAACCTGAGTTTTCTGTATAAATCTGTCGAATCATTAATGGAATGAAAAAATAAACACGAGGGGACATTGTAACCTCTTTCCAGTTGACATTGATCTTCAGGTATATGAAAGCTTTTTAGTAACTAGTGCCGTATTTTTCATACATAAGGCGCACCTGATTATAAGGCGTATTAAGCGAATCAAAACAGTCAAACTTTACTCAACTCATTCTTCTTGCTTCCTTCACTTCTGTACCATTGAATCATTAATGTTGAATTCTTTTGCAGCTGCTCTTTCCCATGTTGTTGCAGTGTATTAATGACTAACCTCGTAGTGTGGATGGATGATCTCAGTTGTTAATATTTATCGAGTGGAAAAAAGTTAGCATTCATCCTCCAGCTTCACTGTGTTTATGTTATGCTAACATAGTTGTGTCGCTAGCGATCACGTAGCACATCATTATATACCAGCTAGCCCAACTTCAGTAACCCTACAAACGTCACTGCTGTTTAGTTTCCTGTCTTCATTTATGTTGGAAGTAATAGCAGAGCTGTACGTTATGATTTTTTCAGAAATCTCTCAGTCAGAACATGCTATATCATGTTTAGGTGGAAGCTAGCGAGCTAACTTCCTGTTAACTTCTATCCCTGTTAAATTTAATAGATTCTGTTTTTCATGGATGCCTGGATGTTAAACTTAATTGTTTCACCTGGTAAAGCAGCAATGCTGATCATTTGATTAAAGATTAAAGAATTTAGACCATTTTTAACTCTCAGTGACGCCGCATTTTTCGTTTGACTTTGGGACCTGAAGTAGACGGAGTTTAGGACCCAGATTACTCCGCGAGGCTCCAGACTACGATAGCTGTAATGCGCTGACAATCCATCAAGCGTTGCGGCTTCGTAGCTTACCAAAGTCGGACTAAAACATTTTTTGACAGATTTTTGAGCATCATGTACCACATGAAATCAGTTCAAGGTCAGTAAGCACAACCAGAATTCATACATAAGGCGCACTGTCGATGTAAATGGATACATTCTTTGCTAACCCGTCATTTTTCCATTACGCTGGGTTTTGGGTACGATGGGCAGCAGATTTATATTTTATTTAAGTTAAAGTACTATCAGCAAACTGTGCTCAGTGTATCGTTTGATTTAAAAAATATTCTTAATCTATATCTTATATATGATTCTATAATGAGCATTTGCACAGTGACAGGTAACAAGCTTGATAGACTAGATGGTACATGATTTATGTTGGAAATTTAGTACTTTACAAACTAACTGTTCATGTTATATAATGGAAAATTCCAGTTTAAAAGCTGTTTACTGGTTTCATCGCAGCACTTGTGCAAATCTTTACTGATGGATGTGAGTTTGTTCTTCAGCAGCAGATTCTTCCTAAAACGCACTAAAACGTCGCCTGTCTTTGTCAAACAGAACGAAGACGTGTCGTTGAGTTCAGTTCAGTTCGGCTGTCCTCACATTTTACTGCTGCTGCCAACGCTTCAGCATACACAGGTTTTACCATGACGGTAAACTTTGTTTGTTCAGTTTTCACAGTAAGCTGGATAATGGAACAAAATAACGCTGTTGCATGTTGCATCTCTTCATTTTATGTGACAATAAAACAGTGAAAGCCTTAAAAGGAATCGTGACTGTATGCGATGCATTCCCTCTCCTGCTGCAGCAACCTATTAAAGAGGCATGAAATATGTATTTTGAGATACGATGGCCAGCTTTGCACACTTTACTTACTTTGAATTTCTAGTGCATGTGCCAGCATGTTGCATCTTCAGTAAAAAGGTGTAAACCAAGAAAACAAGGATAGCTGGTAGAGACAAATCCAAGAAGAGAGTCGATGATGTTTAATTATTTATTTTTGTCATATACGTATTTATTTATTTAATATGCATAAAGAAAATCTTGGGAAAAAAAGGTTGTCCAAATGCCACAGTAGCCATCTGGTGTAGCCTACTTTAGCACTACTACACAGAACTGCCCACTATTGTTGCACACGATTCCTGAGCGGTGATTGCTCTGTACTGTCGCCGTCTCAACAAAGATGATCATACTTGGTCATCTTTGTGCGTATTTGGTAAAAGGCATATAAGGCACGCCTGTGGAAATTTATCTGGATTACTCCGTCTCAGCAACAGCGTTTTTACCTGGGTCAGCTGCATAAAAGCGGCTTACGTGATGGATTTTCCTCAAAAGTTTGGCAAATCTTCAAGTTCAACAACAACCCACCATTTTCTATTTTCACAGAGGCCAAGACCTCATGATGAAGACGGAGTGGAAAATGCATTTATCAAAGAACATTACAGCACCACAGCTTTTAGATACTTTTCTATTTCTACATCACCTACTTTGTAGGTTTTAAAGGAAAACACTGCATCACTTTACTGCACTACAGTTACCTTACATGTAATTACTGCACAAAGCGACAGCACTGAAGGAATATCAAATTTAAATCAGGCATGGTTTAAAACCTCGTATGAAACCTAAAGACAGATCATAAACATTAAAGTTCATCTTTGTTTTTATGCTGGCACAACTGACCGTTTTTATGACATCACCTTAAACTAACCTGAAAGTAAAGGGACACTCAGCATCAGTTTTGAGGCTCATTTATGTGTCACAAGAAGACATAAGACGTCTCACATGAGATAACATCACTACAACTATGCCGCAAAACTGTCAAGGTCCCCCTACTCTACAGTCCATGGCTGTAAATGGAGAAAGGATCAAGGATATGGTTCATTAAGATGCTCTGAGCAGCATCTGATGTCTGCTTCAGAGCTCTGACTCTGGCCTCATCTCTTTGCCTTAGAAGGAAAAGTCCATCTCGGCTAGAGCTTAACGTCGTCATCCATTTTTATGTCTCTGTCTCACTTCCTTGCCTCACTTTGACATAATCCCTCATCTTCCTCTGCCCATTTAACGCCTCCCATATATAAAACAAAAGATACAGCTCCTAAACATCCACTGTTTTTTTTTCCTTCCTACTCCTGCTTCTAGGCTCCATGTGTCGGGAGATATGGGTCACACAGGGGGCAAACTTCATTTCCGTAAATGAGGACAGAAAAAGAAATCCTGACACACTGGTTGCTTAACAGCACACTGCCCCTCTCTCACCCCAACACACACACACACAGCAAGAGCACGCTGAGACCTGTTTGTAGATCTAATTAGCATTAGCTCGCTCCGTGTACGAGTATCTGTCCGTGGGAAAAGAGCGTGTGTGTGTACCTGGGAGAGGGTTGTGCTCTGTGGCCCAGTTTTAGCTGAATAAGGGAGAATACTGTAGGCCTGATAGAGAGGCAGGGGTTAGAAAGGACAGATATACATAGAAGTGAGAAAAGGAGAGGGAGGGAGGGATTCTGGAGTTGTTAACAACTAAAGCACTGCACTCCCTTGTGAGTTTCCTGTATGTGTGTGTGTTTGAATATTCTTGTGTGTTGTGTGTGTGTTTGCATGCTCATCTGTGTTTTTTCCTCTGAGGTGTCATTACCGGTTGTCCCACTCTCAGGGGAGTCCGTGTTTACCCAGCATGGTCTCTGAGTTGTCACTGCGGGAGTCATGCATCCGTCATCACCATGGCAACCAAAACATGCAGTGCGCCCAAATGGGTGTCACCTTTAAATGCAACCTGCATACGATATTAGATACTTGTCAGCCGATGCATGAATAACAACTTACCTAAATTATTTGTAGGAATTAGATTTGTGCTACATTTATGTCGTGAGAAATTTGTCGCTGACACAGCCAGAACATACTGGTTTCACTCATCCAAACACATGCATGGAGGTAATTCTGGCTGCAGGTGTGGAAGTGAGAGGGTGTGGTTCTTTTTGAGTCGGCCCTGCCATGGACTGGTTCAAGGATCTTTGACTAAGTTTGAAAGCGGTTAAGGAACTCATGTGTTGTTGCAATTTCGGGATGCAAATGTAGATTTCCAAGGAAAAGCTAAAACTCAAAATATTCTACCAGGAATAATAAAGGTGCATTAACTAACTGAGTCAATCGAGTGGCTACTTCTGGGTTTGAAAAATAGAGCCAATGCAAAATGGCAAAAATTGCAGTTCCTCCAGTGGCCACATGAGGCTAACTCCAAAAACAACAAATCCCCACAGACTCTACAGCAGAAAAAGGGTATTGTTTGCAGAAATATATATTATTATTATTTAATTACATCTTCCAACAAATTGATGCATGATCATAAATTTTGAATTAATCTATTAAAAATACACGGGAAGTTTATTTTATGTTTAATTATACAAACTCTATTGTGCCTGCACTTTATGATGGCATTTATTTATCTACTTTATTTATTTATTTATTTATTTATTTTACGGATTTGACTTATTTGACTTACGATGACTAAGCTGACCACTCATTTTAAATCTTAGACCTTTTTTTGTTGTTTTTTGTTGGGGGGTTTTTTGCGTACGGGTGTGGGTTTTGAAACTTTGCACATCTCTTTTGTCCACTCAGGAACTGTTATTTCGTATTCCAGGGTTTATTATTTGTATTATTAGCTTGGATCTTTCTTTTTTTTTTACATCTACTGGCACTGTTGTAATTGTGAGGTGGGAATGTGTGACTCATATTGTTTTACGTTCTTCAAAAAGAAAACAGCATACTGTTCAATTTGCCTTTTGTAAAACTGATACAAAAAACTAAATAAAAATATCTGGGAAAAAATACACAATACAATACTGTGCTGTGGAAACTAAATTTTATTACACTTTATATATGAAGGATCATCCCTATGTTTTTACATCTACATTTAGCAGGGCTTACCAACAAAAAATGTTCAGGATATCCACAACAATTCACCTCAGTATCGCTGTCATCGGACAGAAGTAAGCTTCACTGACTCACTGACTCATGTCGGACTCCTTTCACAAACTTTTACAGACTCCTTTGAAAGTTGAGGTAAACAGTGGACTGACAGCCTAGACTCACTGCAGACGAACGGCAGCCAAAGCTATTTGTACGGTGGCCCTGAGAGGCCAAACGGACTGCAACTTTA
>NW_005187660.1:481274-484846 GCF_000239375.1 Pundamilia nyererei | reverse complement strand
ATACTCAGCATAACTAATTTCCCTCCCATAACACCTCACTGGGAGTATTTTGTGTATAACTGCTGTTTAAATTGGATTGAGTCTTAAAGTTTGCATGTTTGGGGGCGTGACAGCTGCTCGGTGACACATTTAGCTGTGGCAGATAGATATTTACTGGGCTTCAGCTCAGCTAATCAGAGTCTCTGAGCTGGGCCTTGCACGTGTGTTGGTGTTTTGTAAAGATTTTAATGTCCCCAAATACGTGCTCTGGGTTTAGTCTGTATAGGCCTTGTAATATGTTAATATTGTAGCAGTGCTACACTTATAAAGTTTATCGATGCTGCTTGATAACAAAGCTTGCTAGCTTAGCTCATCATGTAGCACTCAACACTAAAATCTTTTGGCTTCAAATATGTAAACACGCTAAAATACTTTCAGTGGTAGTGCTCATAGATACATAAGGGGTTATTCACTGTGGGTTGATGGTGACAGTAGACGACTACATGTAATCACGACTGTTGCCGCAACAGGCCAACTAAAAGTTGTCGGTTTAAGCTGCACATCACAAAGAGAAGGCAGGGGGTTGTTCAAATAAGGCAATGCTCTTTAAATACAAATGAAAGCAAATCATTGAATGCCAAACACAAATAAGGAGATAAACACATTATAATTGTACAGATTGTGAGCGTGTGCCTGTGTGCGTGGAGTGTAGGCCTTCTGGGTCTCAAAAGTCTCATATTAGCAAGAATCCCTGTGGGCTGTGTACGTGAGTCACTCATTGTATCAGTGACAGCACCAGTTCTCTCTCACACACATGCACACACACACAGAGCAGTGTGACATATCATGGGTGTGCAGATGATACCGCGCTGTGGGGGTGTACCTGTGGAAGAATAGAAGGATTTCTCTCAGAGGACAGAGAGACAACAGGAAAGAGGAGGAGGAGTGACACAGTCAGTAGTTTCTCTGCCAGCTACTCCCCAATTAAAAATTATTTTGATCACACGACATTTTTTCGCTCTTGGAAAGTGTGGTTGTGTTTCGTATATGTTTTACTGATATTCTATACGAATAAGTGCAGAAATTAGTTATAAATTATAATTGACATTTTTCTAAAATGAGCAGGTGCGTATTGTTAATAACCAGTTAGTATGTGAATCTTTTGGTTTTGAACAGATTTTTTCTTTTATTTTGACACAAACAGGGATAAAACAGAGGACATGACAGCGAGAGCTAGCCAAGATATAGCCTGCAACAAATGGTGTCTAATCCTGGCATATGTGTGCACATGGTATCTGTATTTGTTATGCTGCTGTTCCCTGCCTTCAGTTCTGCATTATGTACGTGTAATAGCGGACTCAGTGAAAAATAGTAGGCCCCACAATACAAACTAAAGGTGCTCCATTGACCTGGAGCTTTATTAGCCCCTACTAACTAAATTCATCCAAGTACCATGTTAAAACACTGTTTTCTTTTCTTTTTTTTGCCTTTTAATATTTTTTTTGTAATGTTTTGCATGTTATGATATCTTTTTAGTGTCTAATGGGACACAAAAAACTCCACAAGCTGACAGAACTCACTGGCCCTCCTTAACAAGGTTGAAAAATGAATGTCCCCAGATGTAAAAATGACTAACAGACCTGAGGCTCCTTTTAGGCTCATAAAGAATTAGCATGTTAGAGATATAATTAGGGGCAACCCCAAGTGTGCTTTAAAAGTCATCATTCACCCGAAAGACAAAACGCCAAAACACAAACTTACAATGTGGTGTATGCTGTACAGTGCAGCGAGGAATGCTCAGACCTCTACATTGGAGAGACCAAACAGCCACTTCACAAGCGCATGGCACAACACAGAAGAGCCACCTCCACAGGACAAGACTCAGCGGTCCATCTGCATCTTAAGGATAAAGGTCACTCTTTGAGGATGCCAATGTTCACATTTTGGACAGAGAGGACAGATGGTTTGAAAGAGGAGTGAAAGAAGCATCTATGTCCACTGTGAGCGACCATCTTTGAACAGAGGCGGGGCTTATGACACCAACTCTCTGCCATCTATAATCCAGTTCTGAGATCCCTTCCCAGACGCCTTAACGCCCACTCACATCCTGGGCCATCTGACCTCAGGAATTCGCATGATAAGGTGGGGCCAGGTTTCACAATGAACTCACCTGAAACCTTGGCTGATTGCGACCTACACCCATTTTCACACCTTGGCTTGTGTGATTAGGTAGAGGATCAACAGGAGGTTCGTGACCCTCTTGGGGGACAATCCCCTACAACTTAAATCTGGGACTCTCCCCACCCTAGAACTGAAGAAGCTTCTCGGATGAGAGGTGAAACGTCTTCAAGCAACTTAAGGAAGTCCAGACGCTTTTCTTTCCAAGCTCCTTAGACTGCTGGTATATAAGACTTTTGGCTGCAGCATGTTGAAATAATATAGCTGGTATAGCCTGTATAAGACAGGAATACATGCCACCCACTTGTGTTAACAGCTAGAGTGGGTAGTCATCAATAAAAACTGCTACAGTGTTTCAAGAATAGAGCTCGACCGATATAGAATTTTTTAGATAAATCTGATATTTTGGTCATGTGCAGTTACTTATGAGTAATTACCAAGATAATATGATGATGGAATTTAAAAAATAAGCTTGTTTTATTATCATAACATGTCAGGCACACTCATTTACGCTCTGCCCAACACTGCTTGGAACAGCCGATTGTTACGCCCTGCGTTGGCATCTGAGACGTTTCAGAGTGCCCTCTGGTGGACAAACTATGCTAAATCAGTACTCGAACATGGTTGAATGGTGTTTCTCCCATCCCTTCTTTAGTTTTTTTAATTTGAGTCAGCAAATGGCTAATATCAGCGGTTGGGCTTCACTCTAGAAGATGGCTCCATGCTCTGGTTGCCTAGATAACTGTCTAATGTATTTGCCACCTTATCGTGTTAATCGGCTGTATCTTTGGCTCTAATTGCTTAATCACTTTAATCACTCACTTTAAAGTCTGGACACCTAATTTGCGTCACACTTGCACTGGCTTTCTATGGTCTCCACATATCGTTTTAAATGTGGCTGCCCCTCGATGCTTTTAACCAGACAGTCGTGGTGTCAGATTTGGTGAGTAGTGGCACCAAGATTTAGTGTTTTATTTACTTTGTAAATGCTTCTTCCATACATCCAAGAGATCATTTAACAGCCATTATTTGCAGTTTCTGGTTAACTCCATAATACTGTAGCACTCTATTGTCAGGTGTGTGGCTTAAGTGAGGCTGATGTAATCGAGGTTTGACTGCAGCACTCCAGCAAACAGCCAAGCTTACAGTCATATCTTCCTAGAAAAGACTGTTGTTTTGTTTGAACAAAATAAAAGCCTCCAGAAAAACACACACATGCACACAAAAGCGGACACACAATCACAGACATTTAAGTGGGTCTGTGTTTAGAGCCATATGCCTGCAAATGCGGCTGGTCTCAATAAAACATGGTGGTTGGTTGTTAATCTTTAATAGTTCCTGTCCTTGAGAATTAACCCAGATGAACACACATTTAGGGCACCATCCTCTCTCTTACACACACACACACACACACA
>NW_005187660.1:471994-481254 GCF_000239375.1 Pundamilia nyererei | reverse complement strand
CACACACACACACACACACACACACACACACACACACACACACACCGTCTCTCATTCTTCTTCATCAATCTCTTACGCTCCAGACGTTCCCCCTTTGACACCCTTCTCCTTTCACTTCATCACTCATCCCTCTGTTCCTTCCTCTCTCCGCTCTCTTTCTAATCTTGTCTTCACTTCCCTCTGTTCTTCTGTGATCTCTCCCCTCGTAGCCCTCACCCTTTTTCTCCTGATTTCACACAAAACAGGGTAAGCCACTTTGGTAGAGGTAGCATCAGGTGTGACAAAAATCACCAAATGCAAGTATAATAAAGGTTGAAAGCGGGAAAAAAATCTTGAGAAGAATAGGAGGATGATCAGGAGGAGGATGAGGAGCCGCGGGAGAGAACCGGCAGGGAGACCCTCGCAAACCTGGCAGTGAACGATGGAAGGAGGGTAACTTGATAAAAAATTGATGTCACAAAGCTGGCTCAAGACTTGACTGATCGTTGGCTCAATGTATGTGCACATTGTTGTGTGCATTAGTAACAAATCACACACATAGGCTATTATATTACAGATTACTGTAGCACCTACCACAGTTTACATTCCTCTAAAGGTTTGTAAAATGGAAACAAGCTATTTCCTCATTCCCCGTGTTTCTCAAAAGGCACAGTCGTGTAACTCTGAGTAAAACCTTTGCATCCACCCTCTGTAGTACGGGCTCAGCATGTGTCTGATGACAGTGCCCAGTTCCCATTCTCGTGAAGGCTTCAGTTAAACAACCAAAGCAGCCTCACATACAAACACAATCTCTCTCACACACATGCTGGTTTTTATTGCTCAAAAATGTCCCATGTTTTCTATATCCTCTTCATTTCAATCAGAATGTGTTTCGGAGTGGTCAAACTCTGCCCTCTGGTGACTGTAACACTAAACTACACTGATTACTGATAAACTGCGTGCTTGCAGTGTGTGTTTGAACAAGATGCCAACAAACCATTCTCCAAACTGCTTTCACCGTGTGTGTGTGTGTGTGTGTGTGTGCGTGCGTGCGTGCGTGCGTGTGTGTGTGTGTATACCTTATAGGTAGTTTTTGTCAATGCGCAACATAGAGTAACTAAACTTTACAGTTGTGATCAATACAGGGCTGAGTTTATAAGGGGCTGTTATTGTAGCACAACTATCTGTGCCCAAACGCTGGGGACACTGCCAATCTGAAAGCGCTGCAAAGCCTGGGAAGTAGGTCCAGAGGAAGCTGCAGCGCCCTCTGGTGGATGTTAAAGGATGTGAATTTTATTTTGCCTTTTTTGTAGTTACTCTACGTAATATTTCAATTTCAGTAAGGAGTTAAAAAGTGGATCTTTCGTGTACTTGTGTTCAGATATGTGGTAGATTTCTAATCGAAGCACCACAGGAAAGTGGCCATGCAAAAGGCAAACTTTGGATATCTTCGGTAATCTATTAATAATGGGATAATAGACACAACGACAGTACTTCTCTCATGGTTCAAAAAACAAAACAAAAGAAAGAAAAAGAAAAAATGAACACTTGGAGAATTTCTAGTTTCCATAATTGGTATAATTTAAATCCAGTCTGATAAGGGCTGATGGTTTTGGTTTCCACTGACTGTTATGTCATTTTCTTCTCATTGAACATACATTCACCGTGTCCTTAGGTACATCTTGCGAGTACCGCTCCGCCTTTTCCCTTCAGAACTCCTTTAAGTCTTCACGGCATAGATTCAACAAGGTGCTGGAAAGCATCCCTAAGAGACTTTGGTCCATATTGACATGAAAGTCATGACCTGGCCGGTGAGTGTTTAGGTCAGTAAGCATTTCCAACTTGAATATTTTCTTCATGAGCCCAATGTAATTATTAAGCGTTCTGGACTTTGTGCTTATAGTTTGATACAGACGGACACACACTGCATCCACGCCACAGGTGTTACTAAACGTTTAAAACGGCTTTGTTCTCTGTAGGTACAGAATTGAAATCATTACACAGCTTGATTTACAGACTGTGTCATACAAAAACAGCTGCTGCTTAAAAAGGTCTGTGGGTGCCCACTATTGTAGCAGTTAACGTGACCCAATCACAAGATTGATTCTTTTGTTTATTTTAATTGATTTGCAACAAAACAGACATAAGATTCATATAATTCTGACCATGTTATTTAACTACCAGTTCGTTAATGTTATTGTCACATTTCAGATAATATAAACTAAATTTTACAATAACATGAAGTTTTCTGACTTTTACCTGTTGTGACTCTAATTGGGCATATTTTCATAATAATTGTCCCATGTGGACACGCTGTCTATTCAAAATGACTGTGTAGATAGAAACCCCATAGCTTGCCATAGTCACGGAGCAGAGCACGTGAACGCGAGATCTCTGGCGGAGCTTTCCTCGCCGCACCACCAACTTGTCACCAAAGATGGCGAGTTGCTGAATGCTCATGGATACACACATTTCTCGGCTAGTTGTTATCTTACCCGAAACGCCAACTTTAAAAACAAATTAACTGTTTAGCGAGCAGCTGTTTCTCCGTTTGAAGCACCTCTGACCCAGCGTCAGTCGCCGCTACCATGCAGATCACACTTAAAACGCTGCAGCAGCAGACTATTCAGATTGAGATAGACCCCGAACAAACGGTGAGTGGCTATAGCTAACGTGCTTTAAGCTAACAGTGCTAGCTGCGGGGACCTGTGTTTTGGCTTTCCATTCATTTATATTACACATTAAAGAACGACTAACAACTAGACTCGACTGGAGGTTTCGCAATAGTCGCACACGTTACAAAGAGGCAACCCACAAGAAACCGCAAAACAACGCGACGCCTCACTTCTGTGATGAGTTAGCGTTAGCAAGCTAGCTAGCAGAGTAGCCCATTATCAAAGTCATAGCGACACAGTTTTAAACGACTTTTTTCATCATTTAAATATTGTTTCGCGGGTGTGGCTACTACTCTTTGTTAAATGGTGATATGGGTTAGGATTTAAATCTAATATTTTTTGATGAACGCAAGCTGTGGACTACGCTCGTGATTGCTAATGCTAACGCCTATGACACTGCCAATTGCGATTAGCTTCACTCAGAAACTGACTCTTTCTATTAGCATGTCCTCACATCCGAAGGTGTAGTTGCAGGGCCCATTGTTAAGTGATATATTATAATGAAATAGTACGAGCATGCTCTCAGTGGATATAATTCTTGTGACATTCCAACATTTAGTTTTTAGTAAACACGTAATCGACCAGGTGTGAAATAGACCACTGCATTTTATAGCTTTAGGATCCCAAACTTTAAAGCTGAAGTCAGCTAGGATGACTCCCTGCTTTGTAATGACTTGAAGGAAAGCCGGTCATCTAATATTAAACCTCTGGTATTACAAGCACTGGAAGACATGTCATGGATAATAATGAGTCCTGGGGTGGTTTTTGTTTCTTGTTTTGTTGTTATTATTATTAGGTGAAGGCCTTGAAAGAGAAGATAGAAGCAGAAAGGGGAAAAGACAACTTTCCTGTGTCCGGGCAGAAGCTGATATATGCTGGGAAAATTTTGCAAGATGACACACCAATTAAGGACTACAAAATTGATGAGAAGAACTTTGTTGTAGTGATGGTGTCCAAGGTGAGATCCTAATTAATACTTGTGGCTGGCATCAGTGTATTTGGCTTCTTTTCTTGTTAAACAGATTTAACAATATGTTGATAGTCTAATAGCACTTTTTTTTTAAATAAACAAAAGGCTAAGCCTGCAGTTGCAGCCTCACCATCAGTCTCAGAAGCACCCAAACCCCCAGTACAGGACTCTGGCTCCACATCAACAGCTGCCCCGACTACAAACCCAACTCCAGCCCCAGCCCCTGCCCCTGCAGCTGTCCCCATTCCTAGCGGGGAGGCCAAAGAGGAGTCAAGTGCCGTAGCCACAGAACCACAACAACCAGCTAGGTACACTCTCTCTATTACTAAAGCTGTTTTTTCTGCACTGCCAGCTGAACTCGTGTAGACACTACTAAGTGGAGATAATTGTATGATCTGGACAGCTCGGACATTAAACAGCCTTTAACCAGCCAGTGTCATATTATAGAGTCTGTCTGGTTTCTGAATGCACCTAATTTGTGCCAGTGTGAGAAGAGTGTAGGCAAAGTCACAGCTAGCAATTGAACATCCTGTGTCCTGCCTCCTGCTCTTTTCAGGCCTGCATCAGAGCCAGCTCTGCACATTCTTAACTATTTTATAGGAAAATGTGTCAAAGTGTAATAATTCCAATAGCTTTAAACATGGCAAATATTGCCTGTGATAATTGACCGTGCTGATCATTAAAGTTTACTCTGATAAAGGAGAAAACTGGATGATGTCACTACATCATATTTTCCAGAATGTAAGTGAGAAATGTTTAGAGCTGTAAGAACTGTGCATTAATCAAGTGATTGGTGGGAAATTACAATCATAAATTAGTCATTTCTTTTTCCTTTTTTAAATTCTGCAAGCTGATAAGCCATTGATTAATGCTTCTGTTTATCATGTTAAGTGGATATCTGCCTGGTTCTAGACATACAGCCGACCGTCTTTGGTTGTTAGAAACCAGTCGGCTCGATTAATCAATAATGAAAACAACTGTAGGTATTACATTTTAGTAATAAAACATATTATAGGACTTGTTCAAGTCAATATCACAGCTGATAACTTTTAAGATATGAATAGGGAGGGTTTTAACCCGAGCACACAACTCATAACTGGAGTGCTTCCCATGCACACACTCTTGGTTGGGCTGCCTCATCTGGTGACTAAAATAAAATTCTATTTATCAATTTAAGAGAATCACCATCAAATATAGAAATTCTCTTAGAGCGAGATTTGTAGTGGAAATCAATCCTGTCTTTTTTTTGGTCAAAGATCAGCTGCAGATAACTAGCGAGCCATCCCCTTTTCTGTCTCGTGTCATCCTGTGTTTTCCTGTACGTCATTCAGCTGCTTAGAATCTAAATCTGTGGGATCTGCTCTTAGGCTTCATGTTTGTCAATAAGTTGGCAATAAATTACAAACCAAAATGTTATGCTTTGTATTTAGCAGGCATACCTTGGAAAAAGATGTGCATGATTAGTCTGTAATAAAACCATTTTAAACATTTCCAGTGTGTCTGGGCAGGAGTTGACCTGCTTGTATGTACTGGACTCATGTATAGTTAAATCTGCATACTGACACTGGCTTTGAATAAACTGTTCAACAGAGTTGCAGCTGCCCAACTATCTGTGTACCACTAATTATTACTGTTACTTACTATGCACCATTATGTGGTATAATAAATAATTTAGCATCATAACTCATTTAGTGATTTGAAAAGCTTTTTAACTAGGACTTCCACTTGGGAGTGAGTTGCCAGCAACAACGATGGCAAACAAAAAAGCTACAGTTAGCCTAGCTACAACTGGTATTGGAATCTGGTAGCATCAAATTTATACTGTTATCTGATAATTCAATTAAAAAAAAGTTTGCTAGAAAGATCGCCTCCCTGTGCTTTGGGTTAATTAGCTGGCATAGACACTGTGTTTATGCCTGAAATCAGGCAAACAAGTTTTAGCTAATGTTACCCAAAAGAAACCCTAAGCTCGACCTGACTGAGCCATACAGTTGGTTGTATGGGCATTAAAACCAGCTTTTAGTTATGCTCATCATGTTAGCTAACCTGCTTAGTCAGTCAGTTTAATGCAGCAGCCTCCTGACTAATCTGAACTTGCTTTATCTCCAGTGTTGTTGGTGATAAAATTGTCTGAAGTTACACCAGAGTTTGTGTTTTTTGAGTTTTGTGAAATTTGTGGTTGTTTGAGAAATGTCCGCTTGTTGACGTTACGTGATCAGCGGACTCTCTTGGCTAATTGCTAATGCTGTGAGGAAGGTTAAGAAAGGCCAAGCGTATAGGAGTGAATATTATATTTTAGACTTTCTGTGGGGCATCAAGTCCACAGGCTTTTAGAAGCAACTGAGAAGGTTTTGTTGTTCGTGTTTGTTTTGTTGTTGTTTTTTGTAAATGTGTTTTAATCCAGTTTAACCATTGCCTGTATGATTTTGTTTGTTTTTTTGTTAATTGGATGGAACAGATGTTGATCACCAAGCTCACCTCCATCACCATTGCCTGGTGCCTCTCTCAGCACAGCCTCCGTTCACATGAAATCACAGGAAACCTGTCTAATGTATATTTTTCCCTCGCTCCAACTTTCTTTTTTGTAGCTCCAGTGGTGGAAGTCAGGGCCTGGATGCATCCTCGACGCTGGGTAGGTAAAGCAAGCTATCAGACTTACATCGCAGGATCGGATAAAAGCAGCTGGCGCCTGTCTTAATGAAATAGCTTTATTTAAAAAGTAGCTGTTAAAAGTGAACTGTACAGAGACAGACAATAGCCTGTGTTGTGTAACGCTTACATGAACTACCAGAAGCTGTTACTGTTGTAAAAGTGGGACTTAACTGGCTGCAGTGTGCTACATGCCATTTCTATATTTAGGCTCTGACAAACGCAAGCCGCCTCTTGTTGTGCCTATGAGTAACGGGGGATTCCCATTATAAGAGAGGGGAGTGTATGCGTAAAGTGATTCTGTTTAAACTCATGTTGTAATAAAAAGTTTGCTGAGATTCTATTTCAGTGTTTTCATGGTAAAAGCTCGGAGTCTGAAAGTTGTCTCGATTGTACAAAGTGGATTTAATTTGTCAGTACGATAAATGTTTGGAGGATATTTTTTTAAAAATGTGTTGATTTGCAAACAAGCATACCATGTTTGTTTCAAACGTTTACATCTGCCCTTTCAGTGACCGGAGCGGAGTATGAGGCGATGCTGACGGAGATCATGTCTATGGGCTATGAAAGGGAGAGAGTTGTGGCTGCGCTACGGGCCAGTTTCAACAACCCCCACAGAGCCGTGGAGTACCTTCTTACTGTACGTCACACACATCAAGGGGAGGGCGTTATAACACGAGCTAGTCAAGGTGGTGGGCGTCACTCTCCACAGTGCATACTGCATGAAAACACAGTAGCTGCGTTGCTGCTGCTGGTGACGCTGAGACACTAGGGAGATGTTTGCATACAGAGATGAGTGATTCAGCCACAGTAGCCATAAGTGCGGCTAAAATGGCTTTCATCTGTTTCTGTGTGTATAGGAGACTCACTCTCAGGTGTTTGCAGCACAGACAGACATGTTGGTCTTTTAAAAGAGCATTTCTGCAAATATTAGTTACAGTAAGCTCTAATTTAACAGACCAACAGACAGAAATACTCATCCTTCACATGGGCTCAGGAAAAGTATTGAGGTTTTGCAAACATGTGACCAATAACCAGTTTGGACTCATGGTGACAGTGGGAGCAGTCACACAGGCCTAGAGACTATCTGGCAACCACTGGTACTGAGGGAAAATGTTGCTGAAGCCCGTCAAACAGGCCTGCACACTGGTCAGTCACCTCTTGGCAACCACCTGTCCCTCGGGAAAGACAAGTATTCATTGAGTGGTCAGTAGCACATAGCTGCTGTCCTAGTGTGAATGAAAGTGACAGACGTGTACACAAGTGCTGTTCAGCTGCTCTTGGAGCTGTTTTGAATCTGTGCAACATAAACCTGAAGCGGAGACAGTTTGCCTTCAAAGTGAAAGTTGCTCCTTTGGAAACATGTTGCTGGAGCGCTTAGGAACAGCTCTGACTGTACAGGCCATCGTTCTCCGTCTCTGGTTTGCGTCAGTTTCTCACGTTGTGCTGCTGCTCAGCTTGTAGAGTATTTGGAGACATCCAGCAACCACACATTTCCCTAGCAACTGGTTTGCATTATGTCCAATATGGCGGATAAATCTCAAGCATGATGTCAAATAAAAACTTCAATGTTTTGATTATGTTTTTATTCTTTTAAAAAAATGTAGCATTTGATTTATGAGTGAAAACATAGGATGTCGATGTACTTTCTAACTGGCAAGAAATAATAGATGGTTTTAACTGTCAAACATGTCTTTGAATATCTACTATTGGTTGTGGCTGTTAGCTGTTGTGTTGATGTTGTGGTATATAAAGAGTGAAATATGCCTGTGTGCCACAGAGCGTGGCTATTGCAGAATGACCGTATGACCGTAGACTTTAATGCTCTTAGCCTGCTTAAATGTCTGTGTGTGTGATTGACAGTTGTATTGTTGTTTGCAGGGTATCCCTAGCAGCCCAGTGCAGGAGAGTAATCCCCCAGCGCAGGCTCCCACATCTGGAACCACAGAAGCTCCGTCTGTACCAGAAGGTAGGGCATCCGACTCGCTGTGATCCAAACACAAACATGGTGTCAAGTGTGTTTGTGCATCTCTGGCAGCTGTGTGACAAACAGCACAGTCACTGGCACTGTGTAAGCTTTGATTTTAAAAGGTAGAAAAAACACGTCTCGCGTCAAAAATACGATTTTTTCCAGAGCGCTGGAATGTGTGACTGCTGCAGGGGTGTAGACACAGCTACACTTAATAACTGTCACTGCAAGATGACTCATCGTGACTCAGTAGTGGCTAAGCAGTTCTCCACCACAGGCTTGTATGAAGTGTTGTTAAACCTGTTAGGTGGCATCAAACCTGCACGTCCATCACATCACTGCAGACTTGCAGCTCACCTGTAGCCTCTTTCTGATTTCCAGTTAGTTTACCAGGAGACTCATCGTGGATCTGCATGCATGGATAGAAATACACTCTTTACTATGCAGCCTGTTCCAAGGCTGTAACAGCTTGTTTGGGATTATGGGAGAAGTCATTAGTTACAAACATAATGTAAAGCTGTACGTACTGACTTGTGGCATCGCTTCATGTTTAATGTTTAATAATACATCAAGGGTTCAGTGTTTGATAGATCGTGTACATTTCTGCATGCTGTGGTTGAGTGGAAGAAGGTTTTTGGTAATAATTGTAAGACTGGAAAAGATGACCTTTAAAAATCAGTAACTATATTCTTACATTTCTTACATCATCTAACAAAAAGATTCCTCAGTTCATTGTGGGGGGGCTGGGTGACTTGTACACAGTCGTCCATCTTCAGATCCTCAAAAATAATTAGACAAATGACTTAGTTTGATGGCCCAGTGAGGCCTGTGAGTACATGACAGCTTGAGCAGATGCAAGATTTGAATTAAAAGCCACTGGTGGTGTGCAGAGCTGGTGGTGTGCAGAGGCAAAACTAGAGTGGTGTTAAAATAGGGCTGGGCGATATGACCCAAAATTCATATCTCGATATTTTTTAGCTGGATGGCGATATAAGATATATATCTCGATTTTTTTTTT
>NW_005187660.1:466297-471140 GCF_000239375.1 Pundamilia nyererei | reverse complement strand
CTATATCGATATAAACGATATTGTCACATCTTATATCTCGTATGAAAATATATCGATATTTTTAAAAAACTCGATATATCGCCCAGCCCTATGTTAAAATGACATCACGGTCCTTGTGGACATGAATGCATGCAGCACAGCTGTTCAGTCTTTGCTATCAAAGAATAAGTGATTAGCTGTTTGAGCTGGTCGTGCTGCAGTCATAGTGTGCAACATTGTTGATGTAACTAATCCCAAACACACACATGGGTCACAGCTGCAGGCTCGCACAAGTTTCCTGGTGGAAATTGTGAAAGAGGACAAAACTCTCACTGGTGCTCATTCTTTTTGTGCTCTAGGAGAGAACCCGCTTGCATTCCTGCGCACTCAGCCCCAGTTCCTGCACATGAGACAGGCCATCCAGCAGAACCCCGCCCTGCTTCCCGCTCTCCTCCAGCAGCTAGGCCGGGAGAATCCTCAGCTTCTACAGGTACCACAGCCTGTCCGAGTCCTCCTGCTGCTCGTCTGTGTGAGAAGCTTTTTAAATTCTTCTTTTTTTCCTCTCCCAACTAGCAAATCAGTCAGCATCAGGAGCTGTTTATCCAGATGTTGAACGAACCAGTGGGAGAGGGGGGAGATGCACCAGAGGTTGGAGAGATGGGGGCAGCAGGGGAGGAAGGCGCGCCTGTCAACTACATCCAGGTTACACCTCAGGAGAAGGAAGCCATTGAAAGGGTGAGCGAAGAGTAAAGGCTAAACATCGGCACTTTCTTTAATTAAAAAAAGGCGGTTGGTTTTAAACGCCCATCTTCCTCTTCTCCTTCCTCTGCTCTTCCATGACTTCCAACGGAGCAGTTAAAAGCGCTGGGTTTCCCTGAGGCGCTGGTCATTCAGGCCTACTTTGCCTGCGAGAAGAACGAGAACCTGGCGGCCAACTTTCTCCTCAACCAGGGACTGGAAGACGACTGAACGGCAGAGGGTCACTGCCTTCCTGCTCCTCCCTCCTACCCTTCACCCCTCTTCTTCAGCTCAGCATAAAGACTGCACCCCCAGATTTTACTGTACAACCTCAGCTCATCCCAAACAGGAGGGGGGGAAGCCAGTGACGGGAGAAGGGTGGAGGGGGGTGGGAGAAGAGGGGTGGCGGGGCAGGGGGATGGGAAGGGGAGACGGGGGAGGGTTTAGGTTTCGGAGGGATTACAAGTACACAAGGTCGACGGTTGTGTGCAGGAAGGTCGGGGCGGTTTTAAAGAAGAAAAAAAAGTGGAAGAATTATGAAATCCACGTGAATTCCAATGGAATGTGTGGGGTTTGTTTAGGGGAGATCTATAATTTGATTTTAGACGCGCTTTGTGAACATTCGGGTGGGGGGGGAGGGGCGGGGCAGTGAGAGTGTGCTCGTGTCTGCGTGTGTCCACGTATGCCTGTGCAGATGGATGCGATACAGTTAAGCTGAAAAAGTAATCGATCGGGCGTTCTCTAAGTTTGTTAATGCTGTAGCCGCGATTGTAAGGAAGCACATTACCCCTCACCGCACGTCATCTGTGTGCGAGCCTGTTTGTGTGTCTGTGCGTGTGTGTGTATAAACTGCTCGTGTGTTGGAAGCTAACAGTGGAGGAACAACATAGATGGACTGGTTCTTGCTGCCCGCCTTGTTTTCTCTGTCTCACGTGACGTTGCTGGGAACCATCGGCCCACATGAGAACTAAACTGACAAATGAGTATCTGCTTTTCCTGTTGCTCACTTTGTGCTGCCCAGTCAGGAGTCCCTGCAAACACTGTGCCCGCCCGCTCAAACATCTGAGGGTTTTATGTGCGCTGATAGCTTCTGGTGCCAATTAACACTACTCATAAACATCTGTGGTGTTCTCCGTAAGAACACGGCTTTAATTTGTGGTGGCAGGTGTGCGTGCCGAGGATTAGCAGTGCCAGGTCACCATCGTCGCTCTGCATCGCTTCATACTCATGAGGCTTTAAGCTTTCGAAGAGACAAACGTCTAAATTGACAATCATGAAGGAAAAAACCTACAATAATCACGAGGAATGAATGACCTAATGCAGCGGATTTATATGTTAAAGAATTTCACTCACAGACTTTCAGAGAAGACCGCGTCATCTAAAGCGTTAATTAGCAGAGCTTTGTAGCCACCTCTTCTTTTTCTAACAGGTTGCATCAGAGTAGACGTGTTGTGCTTTTCCTTTATTCTGTCATATTTATGTAGTGTTAAAATTATGGAATAATAAACATAGCAACGAGTTTCAACTAACGATCCATGTGTATATACACATGAGGCAGGTGTCCGACTGCTTTAAATGATCACTTTCAGGCAGTTTTTCTTCTCTTGGCTCTGTATGATGTCACAGAGAGGGGCGTCCCCACCCACCTGCTGCTCAGATCTTCTGTTTCTTGGGGGAAACTTGAGTCTAGTTTAAGATGAGGATTATTTTGAGCTGCGAGTCTTCCGTCGCCTCTCTAGCAGAGTCCAAGAATAAAAATGCAGTGCTAAAAGTGAGCATGATAGTTCCCCTTTAAGAACAAGTGAACTCATTGTCTGATTACTACCTACAGTGACATGTCTGGGTGTTTACAAAAGTTTCTTTTTTTAAATTAGAGTTTCCTTCTAAATCAGCTTTCGGACACTAAAAAATGAAAGGAAAGGTCTGGAAATCAAATAAGCCTTCAGCTTCCTCGTGGAGCAGATGACCTGTAATCATCCTGGTCTGTGGCAAACTGAATTTAAAGTGATGTGGCTAAATAGGAGCGTGAATAAAGCAGAGATTCAGTTATGCTAAATTCACTCCGTCGTTGTCTGAATGTTGTGACACGGAGTCTGAGAGGGCCACGCAGAGAAACATGCTGCTGTTCCCTTCATAGTCTGATTAGCTAGCCTCCTGTTACAGTGTGTAATGTGTAGTTATCATTAAGAACAAAAACCCACTGAAGTTGAGTCAAACTCACTTGAGATGTTGGCCCTTGCACACCTGCCGCCGATCATAAGGCCGTGCTCTTACTTTGCAGTAGTGTTGATCAACACGGAGGCGCGCACGGGTTGGATTGAAGGCTACCAGCGCACACAAAGCAGCTAATGAGGAGCAATGTGAGGAACAGATCTGATCCATCGTCACCATCATACCCACCGTATGTGCACACGGGCTCATGACCCACTACAGATTACTGTTTTGAAGCTTTGCTGACCCGGGCCCTGATCTTCACACGTGTGGGGTGACTAAAAGCAGCTACATGCTGCTATCAGGCTAAAACGGAGCCAATTGTCGCACAGTTAATTTGATCTGAAAGCATTCTGAGGACTGATAACCTCGGATGAAGTTCTCAGTGCGTGGAGCTGGAGCCGGAACTCCAATCAGCACAGTAGCTTTCAAATAGTTCTGCAGGTTAATTTAGGATTTTTAGTGTTTAAGAAGACACATTGTCATTCTGATGTCTATCTTTTAATGGGTTGTGCGTTCTTTTTGGGTTTTTCGTCATGCGTAGATACAGTTAAGATTAAAGATGCAGGTATGGATTTAATTAAGACATTTGGATCAGAAAATGAGTGCAAAAGTGGGATTCCACGACTCTGGCTTCAAAGAACCGAAACAGTCCAGGTCTCGTATCAAATTATCAGCAAACCTTGAACGACTTGAGGCGTCCACACGCGGAGAACGGGGCCCCGGTTTGTGGTGTGTGAGGTGGGGATGTGTGGAAACCTTGATGCGGGTCTGCAAGGAGACGGTAACTGTTAACTGCAGTCTCATCCTGTGTGTGCGTGAGGGCAGTTTATACTGACAGCTGTCCTACAGCATCAACATGATCTTAGACTATGCTGTGCTACATTAAATATCAGCAGTCTTTCAGGCCTCTGACTCTGTGTGTCATTTGCATCAGCATGGATCTCACTCGCTGCGCGCATCATGCACTCACCTGGTCAGGAGGTGCCCCCTAGTGGTTAAATATGCTCCATACTACAGCCAATACTGAATTTATTGATAGTTTTCACATAAAACATGTTGGATTGTGAGGGTGAACTGAAATGTTGTCGACAACCACAAGACCTGAGGAATGTCAGCGGGACGGGAAAAGAACAGTGGTAGAAAGGATGAACACTCACACTTAATCATGTCATATATGTCATCTTAATCCACTAAATAGTTAATGTTAATCACAACACCCACTGAAATAGAAATGTTTAAGCTCATTCACCCTACTTTGTACAGTGCACTTGAAAAATGGCAAAAATCATATTTTGCGTGGTTGGATCTTTACTAGGTTCCAATTCGAGCTTCAACACGCAACAAGAAGAAATGAGAGTGAGACAAAACATTTTTCCGAGTATCCAGCTTATTCAAAGCGACGCTTAAACGGAAACAGGCTGCAGCTGATCAAAAGTTAGGAAGTTGTAAGACCACACCTCAAAAATCCTGCAAACACCCCAAATCAAAACTCAAAGTTCCAACTCAGTAATGAGTAGCTGCATCGTTATTGTTGATCACTTCAAAATTTTGTTGCCGCAAGCTTGATGCAAGTGTTTCCATGAGGTGAGTGGGAACATTTCTCCAAGTGGTGAAGACGGCTGCACGAATGGCGTCTGCTGTCTGGAACTCTTTTCCATTTTTGTAAACCTCCCCCGATCTCAATCCATCAAAGCTTCTCAATTGGCTTTAGATCAGGGGAACACGCAGGATGGTCCTTAAAAAAATTCCAACTAACTGTCTTGGTGCGTCCCACCTTAGCAGTGATAGCCTGCTGCTTATGCAGTTCCTGTTCAAAAGGAAAAGGTGCCTTTGCAATCAGAACGTCACGACACTGATACCTGACAGAAAATGACACTGAATCCACAGTTTTGCACAGATTTGGTCCTTTAAA
>NW_005187660.1:370464-466164 GCF_000239375.1 Pundamilia nyererei | reverse complement strand
ACTCAGTCAACTGCTCAGAAAATAAAGGCAACTCTCGGTCATCACAGTACAAAATACAGTCAGTTAAGTGTCAAGGACACCAATCTCCCCAGTTAGAAATCAGAAACCATTTCATTTCACCTCCTTTGGTGTAAATGAAAGTGACACCAGGTGCACACGCCCATGAAGGGAATGCTTTTGCTGGTTCTGAACACAAACCATTGGCGCTCTTTTGATCCCTCCTCACTGATTTTGCTCTAGTTTTGTTTGGTTTTTGGCTAAACTTCTACAGTCCTGTGCTGAACGTTCAGCTCCTCCAAGGTAAGCCTATGGCAACCAGGTCTGCAGTTTCTCCCAGTTGTGAGAGTGTGGGGAGGATACCAGGAGACAGGGTGTTACTTAAGCAGAGCTGGACAGGAGATCATAGTAGAAGATCATCAGCTCAGCTGCAGGACCGGTATCTGCTCCTTTATGCGGGGAAGTACAGGAGCACTGCCAGAGCTCTACAGTATCACCTCCGACAGGATACTCGTGCATGTTAGATTAGATGGATTAGATAAAACTTGATCAGTCCCTCGGGTGGGTTCCTCTGTAATGTAATGTTCTGTTATGTTTGTGGTCAGAGTGTCAGAAACATACTGCCTGCGGGTGGCCCAAGGGCCCAACAGCCTTTACTGGGACCTGTGCTCATAGGTCCCCAGACCTAAATCCAACTGAGAACCTCTGTGATGTAGTGTATCCATCTGATGGTGCCACAGACTGTGGCTATATACCTGTATTTAAAAGTAGTGGCAGTATCAAAGAATTAGGTGGTAGTAACTAGAGATGGACCGATCCGATATGCTGATCTGATATTGGGGAGAAAAAAAAGTAATCCGATCCATTAAATATCACAAAAGCACCTCACAAAACTTGGCGTAACCCAGGTAGTGACCTTAGCACGTCGGAGCAGTATGCGTCACGTGGTAGTTGTGTGCGAGACCTGTCGGCGGTCTGGAGTTCACACTGAAAGCATCTGGAGCCTCGCTATGTGCTGCCAAGGTAGGCATCGCAGGCAGAATGTGTTTCCCTGCGTCGGGACCACCCGCTGGGCTCTCCAAATCACAGACAGACTCCCACATTCTTGATTTTTAGTTGACAAACACTTCTTATAACGACGAACTACTCCTGAAACCTTGGAGGTTTTAGCTCTTTATACAATAAAGTTACAGGAGGATAAAAATAATTATCAGGCCAAATCTCCTTGGTTTGGTAAAATAATCCCGTCTGATGCCGCGTGAGAACGATAAATACATCATTTTCTGTTGTAACCCTCAAACTGAATGGTAATGTAACAACACTCATTTTTCACGTCTTCACAAACAAAACAAACACTTTTTTCATACTTGTGTTAAGTTTGTATGGAAATTACACAAAATTCTGTCTCAGGTTAAATGTGATAGAAACAGCTTACACTGGCACTCATCTTGCTAAAAGAGGAGCGTCGTGAGAAGCTGTGTTTGCACATATTTGCACTGCTTTCCACTCTGGATGTCTATGTATGTATAAAAGGGTTCATTCTACAACCTGCTTTTTTTCCCAAGTTGTCGAATATAAACATTATTTTGTGCTGATATTGCAACTTCTTTTTTTCAGAGCCAAAGACTTTTTGAAACCTGTATAAAATTTTAAATTATTATTTGAATCTTACTTTAAACACTTAAAGTTCTGCTAAGAGTTTAAATAACAAGATTAGTATTGCTGAACTGAAATATTTTGGGTGCAGTGTAATAGAATAGCTTTAGTGTTTTGTCTTTTAAAATTTTAGGATGAACTTATACGAAATCCAGCAAGATACTAAACATCTTTTTATTGATTATAAACATAGACTATATCAGATTCATATCGGTATCGGCAGCTATACAAATTTATGAGATCGGTATTGGACGTTAACAAAGTGGTATCATGCCATCTCTAGTAGTAACACATCAATTAAATCAGTATTTGTATTTTAAACTGAAGCCCAGTTCGAGCTGGAACAGCGTGTTAGTAAATCTGACCCGACTCTTACAAAATGTTTGGAAAACGTCTCCGACCTCTGCAAACATCTTCCTGTTGAGTTCATGGGCTCAGTCCTAGAACAGCTCTGTGAATTTTGGTTGTTACCCAATTCACACTACAGTAGGAATTTGTTACCCAGCATCACATCTGGTCACATCTGGTTTCCAAAAACCTGCCAGCCACCAGTGCTACCCCTCGGCCTCCTAGTAGATGCATGTGTGGCTTCCCTCAGCTCATCAGTCCCAGCAGGCAGTTACAGCGTTTCTGTCCAGAGTGCTTCTCCTCTTGCAGCGCTGACGAGGACACGGTAACAAAGACAGGCGACACAGGCAGGATACAGTCAAGAACATCCTTTTATTCAATCAACTGTTTTTTTATTATTATTATGGAAAAGAAACTGTAATTAACACATGCATTTCACCATGGGCTCTGGGAGGTGTGTCTGAGGATGGGACGGCTCTGACAGAGGGGAAGGAGGGGGAGGGGCACTTGTGGTGGGCGGGGTTCAGGGTGTGGCGGGGTTAGTCTAGCTTGGGAGCTCAGTCACTAAATCGCTAAACAGCATCCTTAAAACAGTGATAGAAACTGAGCGAGGAAAACGTAAAAGTGAAACATGCTGACGGTTGGGCCACAGGGTCCGACTGGGCTCTTGAACGGTGCAGGCGTCGGATACTGCAGACGCCGCCTCTCCACTAAAGCGCGCACACGCTCACACACACACACACGCACGCACGCACACACACTCGCTCTGCTGTGTGACCTGTTTGTCTCTGATATGGCTTCTCAGCTATGGCGCTTTCACTCGTCAAGGCTTCGCTGATAATACTGCTGCTGGCTTCATTCGCTTAATGCAAAAAAAAAGACATCTAAACGTTGCATATACTTTTTTTTCCTTCCTCGATTTTGCTGGTGGAGCCTCACGGTGCTTACATCTAATGTTTACAGGATTTGGAACCGCATGGTGGATAGTGATGGATCGATAAGTCACATTTCGTAAGGATTGTGCTGAATCTCAGTCTCTGTGCTGTGGCACTGCTCTGTTTTTAAGGTGCTTTGAGTCATTTTTCATGGTTTTTTTCTTCTCTTTACAAGAGCTATTCTCATTCACTCGTTCTCAAGATGCATAACCAGGTCACGATGCATCGTCCATCAAGACGAAATAATAAAAAAATTTCAAATTCAATTACAAAACAGAAACAAGGAAACCTGCAAACGAACAAACCTGCCTGCGCTAGCAGTCCTGCTGGTCACCACCCTCGCCTAAAGCCCAGTATCACATTCCTCGTGCTTTTATCCCTCCACCTTTCTTTCTTTTTTTCATCCTGTGCCCTTGTCCTCAGCACAGCCCAGAGCCCTGTGGTGTAACTTGTTCACTTACATTAGCTGTTTGAATGGAGAAGCTGAAGAAGATGGGTATGGTAATACAATGTGAAGCGTACAGACAAGAATAACATGTGAGCTAACTGCATTCTGCTCAGACAACAAAAGAAAAAAACCTTTGCGTATTCTTCTTCTTTTTTTTTTAACCCCGCCGTTCAGAGAAAAGGGAGAAAAGGAAGGAAGTGGGAGAAGGGTACGCGGCTACAGACTACTCCAGTGTCCAAGATAGACAGACGACAAGATACAGAGGAAGAGAAGCAAGACAGAAAATATTCTTTTTTTTTGTTTTTAGGTTTTGTCTTTTTTTTTTTACGTCTTTTCTTAATAATTCAACAATAAAAAGAGGAACTAAATCACACCAATTTCCTTTAGTACTATGTATACTGCTTGAAAAAGCTCTGAAGAATAGGAAGAGAAAGATACAGAAGAAGCATGAAGGAGGGGACTTTTTTTGAGATGGGCACTCAGGATTACAAGATGGAATCTGTGAACAAAAGGCACTTTTTAGGGACAACCTTTAAAGATGCTCTGAGTCTATAACACTACATCACCAAACAAATATTTATAATCATTTACAGCGGGGAAGGGGATTGGGGGAGGATGGTGGTGTGTGTGTGTGTGTGTGTGTGCATGTGTGTGTGGAGGGTTGGGATAGGGGGGTAGGGTTCACATTGTTGGTAAATTGATGACAGCACCCCCCCCCCCCCCCCCAGCCAGACAGAGGCCGCTGATTCCCTCTTTCTTTCTTTCTTGTTTAAACAAGTAGACATTTACATTAAAAAACCAAAATAAAATAAACATTTTCTTTAATTTCTATGGACGTCATCATCGGTGGTTTGGACTGGGGAATCCGTACTTGTGCATCTCCCAAAAATGGGGAAGATCTTGTCTTTGTCCCACGCTAGATGTGCTGGACATAACATGATGGAGAAGAAAAGAAAGAAAAGAAACAAGATCTGACGTGATTTTCATTTTTTCCCTGTTTGTTTGTCCTGCAGTGGCGATAAAGTTCGGGGAGGAAAAATGCCTTTTGTCCTACAATGAACCTCTCACCCCCCCGCCCCCCTCCCTCGGTAAATACAAAAAGAGAAATAGAATAACGCACACTTTCCTAAAATTTGCTTTTTATGATAACACTTAGTTCTTGTTTATTATTATTTATGTATAATAGAGACTGAATGTACTTTATTCTTTTACGAAAGCACCAGTTGTCATAGTGATATATATTTTACGAGTTGCAAAATTGTTCCTTCAGCCCTCCCATGGTTTTTGAGAACAAATGAATAGAAATGAAGTTTTTAAAAATGAACAAAAAAATGTAAAATAATTTCCCCAAACTTACTTACAAAGACTGGGATTTTTTTTCTGGCTGCTCTCATATTTAGAGTCCCGGAGCAGGTGGACTTTAAAACAAACAAAAGCCCCTCCCCCCCAAAAAAGATAAAACAAAGAAAAAAGAAGAGGGTTTCCCTCTTTCTGTGTGACACCCTCAAACAATCGCTAACAAACAAACACAATTCCTCTACCAAGGCATTGCACATGGCTCAATCAACATACATCATTTAGTTTCAAGAACAATACTTCCCATCAAGACACGAAAGAAAACAACAAAACCTAATCTGCTTTATCTTTTAACCTCAACTACGTCATCATCACTTGTTGTCTATGTATCTACTGTTGTGTTTGCCGTCCTTTAGCTTTATGTCCTGTAACGCGGGTGCGAGCGGGTTTACAAACTGGTACTTTAGCTCAAATCAGCTTTTTCTGTGTGTGTGGTTTTTTTCTGAGATGCATCCTATGACTGTGCGATGTACGCCATGCTTCAAAAAATAACTAGACTGCCACAGAGCTTATCTTGCAAATAAAAAAAGTATATATCTATAAATATATATGTGTATTATATATAAAGATGCTTGTGATTATCTAGTGAGCTGTCAACGTGTTTTTTTCTCCCCCTACTGACATAAATGTTTTTTCCACCATTCACTATAGCTTATATGTGAGAAAAAGAACCTGAATTCATGTTTGACAAATTGCATAATGGGAATACAGAGGCACTTCCATAGATTAGAAAAGAAATCACCTTTAGCCGTCGTTAATGTCTTACTCAGCGGAGCTAGATCTTTCTACGAAGCTGATGAGATGATCGCCATCGATTGGCCAGCTATGTCGCGCTTTTCCCTGCAGTGAAGAACGTGGCCAGGCAGTCCAGTTATTTTGTGAGGTTGGATGGGTGATTAGCTTTTTAGTAGGGCTAAATTTGTGGGCTGATTCTTTATATAGTTCTAGATAATGATTGAAAGCATAAAGGCCTCCTCAGATTGTCTATCTTTAAGACTTCCCTTTGAATTGAGTCGGGCACGGGGGACGTGTTAGTAGTGAGTGGTCTTCGTAAGTCTGTGTGGAGTTTTTTTTTAAAGAAGTGGCGATCTGTGCTCTACAAGTGTGATTCCATCCCAGTAATACATCCACTGATTTGCAATACTAAGTGGTGGTCGATCTATTGTAACCATTACAAAAAAAGTCTGATAAGGTTGGCTGGCATGATTGTATTAGTGCAGTTTTTTGATCTATAAGGGCTCTTCCATTCACCGTAGCTCAGTGGGAGTGCTGGTGCGTGTGTGTGCGTGTAAGTGTGTGTTGTGGGAATGCTATATCCAACACTACCAAGCAGCCTTTACCTGATCCTGTGCACCGGCGTTTAAACGGGCACACCCGTGATCCGTCCTACTGCTAAGCCTCGGCTCTCGTCCCCTCTCCAAAAACAGCCAGATATGTCACATATTCATTTTGCTCCGCAGTGTGGCCCCCTCTGCTCTTGGAGCAGCGGCTCGTCTGGGAGTGTAAACAACAGGGTAAACTTTAGGGAGACAGAAAGAAGAGCTACTCTCTCCTTAACTCTGGGTCCCATCTTCAGCAACCTTCCCTCCTCAGATCTGTTTTCTATCACTCGTACATCCCCACCAGCAGCCACTAGCTGTACCTGGATCCAAATAGTAGGCGCGACTATTTTGTCTTCTTCCCCTGACCGTTATGGCCGAGCAGGCGATCTCCCAGAAAAATAAGCTTCCTGTGATTGTCAAAACCCTGCATCGTGTTGTTCTACAGGAGACGTTCATCTGGAAAATATGCTTGTTCGATGGGTCACCTTCACATGAAGCAGCTAGGTGGCTCTGTTCAAAGGTAACGAGGGTCCCCGCATTCGTGTGAATCTTACTGCCTTCACCCCAAACAGTCGCCGAGGTTTCCTGGTTCTGCTGGAGGTTTCTTCCTGTTAAAGGGGAGTTCTTCCTTGCCAGTGTCACCAAGCACTTGCTCACAGGGGTCATGCGATTACTGGGGTTTTCTCTGTATCATTGCAGGGTCTTTGCCTTAAAATATTCAGCACCTTGAGGCAATTGGCATTGCGATTTGGCGTTATATAAATAAAATTAAATAAAATTGAATTAGTCAGGGTAGTTCCAATGTACTAGAATCAGGATAAAAGCAAAGTGAAGTGTCAACTAAGGAAATATATGCTCCACCTCTGGTGGACAGTGAGGCTAGAGCGGAAGTGCTGAAAACCTGGGCTTTTTCTAATGGCCAGCAGGGGGCGACTCCTGTTTGCAAAATCTGATTGTATCCAAGTCTATGAGGAAACGATCCTCCGTATCACTTTCTGACCTCAAGAAGTACTTTTGTAATGAATTCATGGTCTCAATCGCTAAACTGACGTCTTCATTGATATAAACTCTGAATTTCTAGTGAAGCAGTCATGCTTTTGCATGTGGCTGCCCTGTGTTCCTGGGTTTTAAGTCAAAGCCACAGTTAGCTTAACATATACAATCAACACTAGTTACCCAGTGGATTACTTTCAAATGCTTTGTTCTTTCTAGGATTCTCACAGTAACGGTGTTTTCATATGACACTGCATTGCAAAGCTACAAAACGCCTGAGCTGCCGTCTAAACCGTCGCAGAGTTGATTTCAACATTCCTAAAAAAATGACCAAACGGGTTTCGGGTCTAAACCCTCTTAAAACTGCTCATATTCTGCACGGATACGTCGATATAAAATCATCATATAATCAAAACGGTCACTGGGGGTGCAGGTTTGGTGGTTTTATTAACTTTGGACAGAACCAAGCCAGCTAACCTCAGCTAAGCCAACCAGCTGTAGTGGTATCAATCAACTCATCTCAACTCCCTGGAAAAAGAAGCAAATAAGCATATTTCCCAAATGTTTTTGCAAGCGCTACTTGATCTGGGTAAGCTAACCACCCTGTCTCCACTGCTTCAACATACCGCTTCTGACTGTGTTTCTCTTTAAGGTGCTGTCATTCAAATACAAAACAATTATAAAATAGTACAAATCCAAAAGAGGAATAAATTCAAATAAGAGAACACACGAGAGATAATAAAATCATTCATCTACATTACATAAGGGCAAATTGGGAACCAATAGCTGCTGCCTGTAGCTGTGAAGCTGTCAGTAATTATATAGTCACACTGCGATTTTCAGTGTGTGTGTGTGTGTGTGTGTGTGTGCACAATGTTTGGATATCTAATTAAGGTAGAAAGACTTCACTGGGCTTAAAAAAATAAGAATGAAATAACACAACACCACCACCTATAAATACTACAACCTAAATGTGAGACTGGGCACGTGTGTGTGTGTGTGTGTGTGTGTGTGTGTGTGTTTTCATACATGCTGTGGTCATGGCACAGACTGAGTGATTGTTCTGAATGTGGGGAGACATGAGAGTGAGTGGAGGCCAATGATCTGTCGAACTGAAAGATGGGGGCTGAGGACTTGTGAAGGCTTCTTGTACCTCAGGTTTGTTTCCTCTTTAAAACTTTTAAAATAGGCAAGTCTGGTTTACCTCCCATGCCTTGTAGGTAAATAGTGCACATCTTTAAGATTAGTGTTAATTGATTCAGCTTGTAGTGCAACCCTTAATCAAGTTTTGGCATGGTCACTAGTTAGTAGTAGGGTGAAAGGGGCTATTTTAGGTCATTCAGAAGGATAGAAACATTGGTCATTTGGATTTTGTTTTGAGTGATGACAGACATCACAGGAGCGTGGACTGCAGCTTTCCCTGGAAACCGAATTGCTTTGATTAGACTGTGACTTGAATTTGTATTTGCTAGACAACTGATTTTTCTAAGCCATTTGTTACACAATGCGTCTTTATAAAGTAGGAGAAGCCGACGGTTTTCATCCTCAGGTTCCTCCTGCGCTGCTGTGCTGGTTCGGTGGTTTGAGGAGAGATGCCTCCTTGCTGCTGCCGTCCCCTTACCCCCCCTTCTCCCTGTCATCCCGGCATCCTCTTGTCCATCTATTCGTCTTTCAACGTATCCATCTTTGCTTGAAACGGGTCCTGCCTCTGACTGTGTGTAAGTAAGTCCAGAGTTCCACTAAAAGCGTCATGCTGCTGTAATTTCCTGCGTTGCCTGGTTACATTTTGTATCAGGTGAGACATACTGTCAGGGCCAGTCGGTGGGTGGGTTGGAGGACAATTATTATCCTGCGGGTTGTTTCTCTGGTTCTTTTTGTGTTTTTTGTTGTTGTTTTTCTATTTCTGATTGCAAAGAAAGAATTCTAGTTGCTGGTTTGCACACAGATCTTGTCAGAGGAACCAAGACTGAAAAAGAAAAGAGAGGGAAAGACGGGATGAGATTATGTTAGTAACAAAAATAGTAAACAGCTTAAATAAACTTTATGTGCACAAAATGTGACCCACTATGTTTGTTCAAAATAAACTGGGATTACCACTTTGCAGCTGCATGCTTCCACCAACCAGTGAAGCTGCAGTTTACCTGCGTGTCTGACTCTTTACTGTTGGCCACCAAAGGTTAGTGCAGTCATTTCAGCCTCCTACCAAATGTTAAACATCACCACAATCTTCTCTCTGTTTCTCCGTTATGGCATCAATCCGATTGTTCAGTCTGACGTCACTAGCCGTGTCTGCGCCTAAACTCCGCTGCAGGTCCATATATCAAACGATCACTGTGGCATTACTGAGAGTTGAAAAACTGTTTAAAGTCTTTCATCTTTAATAAAATGATCAGCGTTCTGCTCTACCAGGTGTAACAATTGAGTTTAACATCCAGGTATCCATGAAAATGGAATTTATGACATTTAACAGAGTTAGAAGTTAGCAGGGAGTTAGCTCGTTAGCTTCTATCTAAATACAATATAGCATGTCCTGACTGCAGGGTTTTGGAAACAAATTCAAACGTACAGCTCTGTTATCACTTCCAACATAAATGAAGACAGAAAACTAAACAGCAGTGACGTTTGTAGGGTTACTGAAGTTGGGCTTGCTGGTATATAATGATGTGCTACGTGACCGCTAGCGACACAGCTATGTTAGCATAATATAAACAAGCTAACTTTTTTTCCACTGGATAAAAGTTAACGTGAGTGTTCTCGGTGATCAGGAACAAATGTAATCGCATGGCAGGATGCTGTAAAAGGACCAATCTTCAGCCAGGAGAACAACTGAGATAATCCATCCACAACACGAGGTTAGTCATTCATATACTGCTGCATGGGCTGGGCTGTAGTTACATCCTAAGGTTTTAAAAACTGAGCTTAAATAAATGATTAGTGGTAATAAAAGCCGAGGGAGGTCAACAGTGATCACTGACTGTTTTAGGAGCTTTTTGAGATCAAATAGAAGAAAATACAAAACATTAAACATGTTAACAACACAAAAGCCATATTAAACGCAGACTACTTTAGACCTGGAAGTAGGATTCGTCGCGTCATCACTGAACAACCGGATAATGCCCATAAATGTGTTTGAAGAAAAATATGATGATATCCTTTAACCTGTTTGTTATGAAATGCTATCATCTTTTATTGTAACACACTGGTGTGAAAGTTTGTCATAATCTGAGTAAATACACAAGAATTTGCACCAAATCCAAATCAGTTCATCCTTTAGTGTAAGTGAACATTCCTGCCAAATTAAAGGTGTTTTCTGACATGAGGTTGCTGTGACCTTCACCTCGGAGCATGGATGATCAACCTGAAAACAATCCCTGTAGCCACACCTGTCACCAGCTGTATAAAGAATGCCCATCCAAAGAGCAACTGCACCACAAATGGTTTCTGAAAATGTCTGCACACCGTGTTGGCTTTTGGCTTCAGGGGGTTCCTCTAGTTTTTAAATACAGTGAATGACAGAATTGTCATCTGGGCCTCTAGCCCAGCTTATTACCATCGAGTCTGTTCATTTCTGGAGAGAAGTACAGTATGTCTTGAATTTGGCTGAGTAGTTAATAGCTCCTAATAGCCAAGCAGCAGCAGGGAGATAGCAGTCTGGCGCTCTGTGTCACTTGCGCCTTCTTCACGTTGAGTTTTCTTCTCCTCAGCATGAGCAAGGAGCAGAAATGGGTCACCGCCACTGTTGTTGGCTGCCCTGCTTGGCCTCCAGGATCTGGCACTGTGGGCTGGTGCACCAACATTCTAGAAGTCAAGCCTTGGAAACTACTCTGCGCCTCCAGGGAAGCAGCCTTTTGTTTTGTTTGACTCTAACAGGTCGCATGAATACCCCCCTGCCTCCCTCCTGCCTCCTGCCCTTCTCAGCTACCCTACTCCCCTTGGGCACGGTCCCAGCAGGCCTTGGGCATTGTAACTTCTCCCTTCTTAGTTACTCTGTCCCTCTGTGTATGTGCTTACAGACACACACAATCCATCTATCTCCCGTGAACACTCCCACTAAATCCTTGGCAGCAGACAGTGACCACCCTCTTTTCTTTCCTGCCCCCCTCTCGAGCAACCCCTTCTCAAATTCAAGATCAACTGGCTATGACATCATGTCTGGTTGCCGGGGGTAACGAGACGGCCAGGACGTGACTTCTATAGGGGCCGAAACTCTCTGTTGCTCTGTTCCCTCCATTTCCCCTCTCGCCTTGCCCTGCTGGTATCTAGTTTCTCGTCTCGCCTGGATGTAGCACCCAACGTTTGCCACTAGAGGGAGGACAAAGCCCAGCGCTGGTCCTGAGCCGCCACAGGCTCGTTTTTGAGAGGATCTTTGTTTTGTGATTGATCTTTTAGTTTTAAAGTGGACCATTAATCTTTTCATGTCACTGCAGAGACACGTGTAAACAGTTGGTGCCGTGTGTGTTTTAGCTACGCATTGAAAAGTAAAACCATATTTCAGACAATTTGTCCTAGTCGGTACAGAACATCTCAACTTTTCTATGAGACACATAGCCAGAAGTTTTTGGTTACCTCTGTCCAAATACATCTGTGTTCTTGGTGCTATATTTTTTTAATGTTTTTATGGTTTAGGCCTAATGAAACCAAAGACATAGCGGTAAGTAATATTTTTGACAACAATGTGTTGGCAACAGTTTGGGGAATCCGATATTTTGCTACACACAGAGCCAGATCCATGAAGAAATAGTTTTAATGTGAATTAACTTCACTTGGCGTTAAGGGGAACTCTGACTGCAAGTCTTTATTGCCTGAATTCAGTGCTTTAACTCACAATAATGGCCTTGTGGTTAAAGAGCAGAGGCAGTTAGAGGAGCAGATTAATACCCACGGATCTTGAACCTGATGTTTAACAATTAAATACAGTTTGTATGTGATGTTCGCGTGTCCACACAGTTTGGCCACATGATGTGTGCAAAGTTCAACTTCCAAGAAAATAGAAACAACTTAGAGTTAAGCAACATAAACATTTCATCAGCAAAGAAAACGTTTATGAAGTGATGGAACAAAAAGAGATGAACAGTGAAGCAATGAAGGGCAAAGAGCAGAGTATAATGAGCGGAGGGGCAGAAATGGAAAGGGAGAAAAGAGAGAGAACAGAGGGCAGAGAAACAAGGGAGGAGATCAGCAAAGCAGTTTCAGATGGTTTCCATGTGTCGACGAGTGGAGCTGAGCTGGCTCCAGGCGGGTGTGGTTGGACATTAATGAGAAAAGTACTGGTGGTAATGGAGGAGGCACATGAATGAGGTGCAGGGTGGTGAAGGGGAGGAAGAAAGAAGGTGAGAGAAGGAGAAAGTAAAAGGCAGAGAGTGAGCAAAGTGTGGTAAAGCTAAAAGGACGGAGAAAGTGAAGTAGGAAAAAAAAGGGGGGGCAAGAGGAGGGAAAGGAAAGGAAGCAAGTAGAGAAAAAAAAAGCTGTGAGTAAAGGAGCCTGAAGGGTAGGCTCCATATGTGCCAAATAAACAGTTGAGCACATATGGTAAACCACACACGTACTGTAAAATACAGATGTACAAATGCACACATTGATGGCGAGCTGTGGGATGGTGCGAGAGAAGAGGTGGAGGAAACCGTGCAGCAGGTTTCAGGCAGTGAGGGAATAAGAAATATTTTGGCGTACATCCACGCAGTTAATAAGTTTCCAGAGTTTGACCAGTAATTGCAGCGAAAACAGCTGAGTTTCCTCCTCACTCTCCTACAAAGCAAGAAAAACTGCCAGTATATCACCCAACTCCTACCTGTGTCTGCTGCGGGATGTTCAGAAAGTTGTTGTCCCGTGATCCGATGCCGACAAACCTGTTGGGAGCTGTGGCGCCTGGCGTGGAGTATGCTACGGAAACAGAAGGAGGACAGAAAATCATCAGTGCCAACTAAACAGCTAGCACTGCAACCTCTCATGGAGTGTTAACTGGAAAGGTGCAAATTCTGGGAAGTAAATGTGTACACTCATTTTATGAAAGTACAGTGAAGAAAGGTGTTCTACATTCATGACTGTAGCTACCTGCTTGTTTAGCTTAGCATAGCATTAAAACTGACCATAGGCTGGATAAAATGCGATGAATGTAGCCACAGTGACACCACTTATTGGGTTGTAAAGCACTCTTTTAAAGCTCCAACAATATCTTTTTGTCTGCTCCCATGTTGTTGTTGTTGTTTTTCTTTTAGAAACAAGTGACTACACACGGCTGAGCATAGAGTGCTAGCTTATCAGGTAACGCTAGCAAGAATGCCTTGGCTAGCAAGCGGCACCCATTAATATTACAATTTCTCTCTATCTGTTTAATTCTTAATGATTTTTAAAAAGAGTACAATTCACTCTTCATTTAATAATTATAAAATAAAGACAGGACCCATTTTTTTCAAGACTAAGGAACATGGACATCTATGGGTTTAGCTTGTTTTTGGAGTCAGTTGTTTTCTGGCACTTTAGTGTTGACTTTATTATGCGTTTTTGTTTGTTTGTTTTGTTTTATCTCTGCAGGTTGATACTTGACTAAATAGCTAGCACAATCCAAAGTTAGCAAAACCACTGGAGCCAAAAAAACTAAACAAAAACAAAACATAGCCATACCTGTTGAAAACCGAGATTCTAAATTAAGCAAACTGACGTTACCTTCATGTGATTGAGCGATTTAAATGTTTTAAACTTTTTCTTCTTCTAACTTTGGCAAAAAAGCAAATCATTGTAAATGGTCATTGCTTCAACATGAAATGGCATATATTAAACCTAATAGATTTTAGGAAACAGGCGCTTGCTTCTACCGAAAGTACAGCTATACATCATTGAGGTCATTAAGACCCCATGGAAATCTGGCATGCAAACTCAGATCTCCCCGGGTGATTAAGGATACTTGATAAACTTCGTTGGAAGCGATTATGCACACTGAAATTCTGACACTGAGGAGTCAGGGACATTTAAAACCCAGTGGCATCAACGTCTCTGACAAATTTAGGGCAGTTTGAGGTACCCTACGGACTCCAGAATCTGAATCTCACTGAGGCATTCAGAGATGTAGTGTGTAGACTTGTGCATACGTGTGTCTGTTTGAGTGGAGGAAAGGGAGGACAAGAATGAGAGACAGGAAGGAAGATAGATATACATCCATGTGTTTCTAAGAATTGGAATAACATAGATAAGACATAGAAGACTTTGAGACGCTGACTGGGGGTAAAACAAAAACACTATATTTGAAGGAGAGCTAAAAACAAACAAAAAAAGTGCTCCATCCAGTGCCCCTCCTACCACAGGTGAGAGAATGTACTGTATGACTGACAAAAATTTAAATGCACACCCTGTTCTTGCTCTCTAACAACTACCATGCAACAAAAGAAGCTAAAGCAAAAGAGGTACCGGTAAGTTATTCCATAAGGTGTCCCAATCTCTACTGGAATGTTCTTGGAGTCCATATAAATTAACTGCCCTAAATTTGTGCCCTTTCATAAGCAACAATAAGTTGAAAATAAAAATCTTCTTACGAGGTTTAGCGATGTGCCCAGAGAAGGAAGAAAAGAGGATTTAGAAGTAGAAGAAGTGGAGCGGTGATGTAGCTTTCTCACACCAGGCCACGCAAAATGGGTTCAACATGTAGAGCTCCTGAAACTCATGGGACCTAATACAGAACCCTGATGAATGCCACCCAAGTCCATAATGAAGACTACTTTGAGCCAAACCTTTGATGGCCTTGATCTACTCTATTATGCTCCACAGTATATTCTGTGCTTGCTGTTATTGCCTTCCACGGGGCTAGGGAGATGCGATGCTGGATACACAATGATGGGGCGAAGTTGGAGGAAGAACACTGACAAAGGTCCTTTGTCTGGAGAGGGTTGGGATTTTCTGATTTGTTTTTTTATATTTCTTTTTTTTGGTGTTGGTTTGGTTTTGAGAACGGTCTCTGCGGGGTCACTTACACGGAGATGCGGGCGAGGAGAGTCCGCCGTCAGGGGGCGTGCTGTTGGGTTTAGAGTCGGGCATGGGAAGGGGCACTGGGCGGGCCACTGGGGGAGGTGGAGGCAGCAAGAAGGAGCCTGGCATTTTGCTCTGGCCGCTCCCGTTTGGCTGCAGACAACACAAATAGGGTCAGGAGGGCGACATGCGACAATCCGCAGACACGGAATGAAAACAGGACGCAGCTTGGGAGGCCAGGTCCAAAAAAATATCCATGACGGCGGGAGGAGGAGTGGGAGGGGGGGAGCGATGGTGGAAGGAGGAAGAGGAGGAGGGTGGGAAACAACAACCAAAGGAATGATGTATGTGGACGGCATCTTTCATGAAGGTGTGAAAAATAATAATCACCACAGGGTTTGAAAGGAGTAGGAGTTGGAGCTAAAGGTGAGAGGTTCCACAGGGGTGGTCCGTGTCGGGTGGAGGAGGAGTGGAGGGGGGAAGTGAGCAAACTGTTTGACTGGGTTCGTCCAGAAGATGGCAAGAAATCAAAACCATGGAAGGATACTCTTCTACACAAGCACAACACCACCAACAACAGCAGCACCAAACAACCAAAACTTCAACTAAAATCAGAACGGCTAAGAATGAAAACAGAAACACGATGACACAACACAGGGCGGGGATGCTTGACTTGAAGTGTGCCGTGACTGATTCATTCTCGTGCTGATGGTTATAATTTCTGAGGGGTTGGGTGGAGCAGAAGAAAGAAATAAAAAGAGGAGGAGGGGGAACGTCAGGGTCTGAAAGAGGAAACGGCAAAATGACATCGACAAGACAGTACAAAGATTTGTAGACCAGCTGAGTAAACGAATGTGACGTGTGCTGTATTTGTGTCGCCGTGGGTATATTTCCCTATAATGTAGGTGGACACATCGTCAAAGAAGCTCTCTGCCATTCCTAGTTTATTCAAAGTAATAGTATAATGGTTCATTCATGATTTCAAATTTAGGACCATAGTTACAGTTGAACTAGCTTTTAGACTTTTGAATATGTCATTAGATTCCAATGAGATCAAGATGTGCAACTACAACAAAATTTCCAAATTAAGACAAAAAGAAAGAGATTTGTATACGTCTATTCAAGCTGCTCAAATTCTCACCTATAAATCTATTAAACTAGTTAACTCCAAGCACCAAAATGACAGATGAAGGATTAAAACTACAACAAGCACTATTCTTGAATATGTATCACATCTGTCAGTCACATGATCCGAGAAAAAAAGCAAAAACCAACAGAACCTCAGGGATAATGTGCATACCTCTCATTTGGTGAACCTGACATCATGTTACGTTCTAATTAACTGAGAAAGACGAGCCACAAACACAGATTTCATTATGCACACAGCTTCCGTATGCTGCACTGTTTCACTAACATACGGTGGTCCCTCGCTATAACGCACTTCAGCTTTCGCGGTCTCGCTGTTTCACGGATTTTTTTGTGTGCAATTTTGCATTCTTTTTTTTTTTTACAGCGCATTGTGTCCTGCATCCTGATTGGCTGCAGACCATTGTCAATCAATCTCGTGCCGTGTCTCCTGCACAGTACAGAACGCGTTCAGCTTGTCAAATTTACATAAATCATGTTTACTTTCATTGGTGGCGGGTCTTACCTGTCCAGCGGCCTGCCCTGAGCCATCGGCACAGACAAACTGCACAAATTCCTTCAGGGGATCCTGTCCAGGGTGGTGGTGATAGCGGATGGTTGGGTGGGTGAAGTAGGGGCTAGACTGCTGGATGATGGAGGGAGACGGGAAGTGCAGGGCCGAGGCTGAAGCACGGGGGCTCCCTGTAAACACAGACGTTTGGTATTAGAGGAAACACGAGCAGAGGAAGAGCGGGACACGAACCGCTGAGTTTCTAAACATTCTTACAGATGGGAGAGATGAACTGAGCAACCACCAAATGATAGCAAGAATATCACATCACAACTGGAAACAATAAAACTTAAATCTGGTTTTAAGATGAAAGGAACTCGGTTTTTCTAGGAAAAGCTAATTTCGAGTTAATAGGTATTGTATGCATTGCTTATTTTTTATGACTCCTCCAGTAAACCCTTAAAGCTTTATTGAAGAAATTTATATGAAACGCTGCATTCAGATGAACACAATGAACTTTTCGGAAAGAGATTTTTACACACATATATTCACATCTGAACACTCACTGAGACAATGTAACAATTTAGGGCAACGCCGTTCAGACTGCACACACTTCTAAATGGCACAAATTCAGCAGATAAAAGCGCTGCATTTTGAAATCAGATCCAAAAAGCCTGTTAAAAAACACAAAGAGATCATTGAGGAGTGTCTTATATTAGCCTGTCTTAATGCCTGCGCTCCTGTGTGCTGTTTTTGAGGGTGTGATTCACTGGCGTTGATGCATTTTGGCATTTACATACTAAAGCCTTTTTTATCTGACACATTTTGTTTCTAAGACAGAATTAATCTGTAAATACTCTCTAAATCTGAGTTAATATTTTTTCTGCTAAATGGCTTGTGAGCTTTATATCTGTGTATGTGCACGACAGGTGCGGAGATGCAAAATATAACTGCAATCTGTGGCTAATAAGCTTACAGAAACAAAAACATTCTGTTTTTCACCAAAGAAAATAGTGAAACTCACACCAAACAGATGAATATATGTCTGAGGTGCGAAAGGGGAGCAGTTGGTTGAGCCCTACCACACCGAGCACAAAGCCCTCCCTGTCAGACTTATATCCATTACTAAATCTCCTTGTTTTGTATTAGTAGCCTGTTCTCTTAGCTGTGCCAGTTTAACACCCACCCCATCCCATACAGGCCCCCCAGCTGCCCACGTTGGGCTGCCAATGCTCTTTAGTGCTTGCATCTTATACATTGTGTGTGAGTGCACTTCATAAGGGTGCCAACCCTGCTGCATTACCCCCCAGACAAGGGCCTATGCTTCAGGGCCCAGCAGCACCTTGCTTCCATGCCAGGCTGCCTGCTCCCAAGTGAAGCAGTCGCCCTGCTCCTATAGTCGCATACTAATCCCATTAGACACTGGGTGAAGGCCAAATGCTGGGGGTATGGGAGTATGGATGGGGTGGTGGTGGTGGCCCCTTCATACTTTCACCTTCTTTTGATTCCCATCATATTTGCCTTTGAACTGCCAAAGCCCAACGAGCCCTTCACTGATACCACCTGACACGTCACAGAGGTATTAAGAATGTTAAGATATTAAAATATTGCTAAATAAATTCATTATAATCCTTCTTATACAGTTGAAATATCCGTGTTTGCTTAGTTTCTAACCGTGCTATGCTAATATCCAGGGTGGTAGAAGCTGGACATTTAAACCAAACGGTCACTACTTGAAGGCTAATATTTATCACTTAACCTCAGCTGTTTTAAAACGTTTCCTTTACTTTCAGCTAATGGTGGAAACAATTTATTCATTTCTTTTAGATAACAGATATACATCTTTGTAGGCATTCCACTCATTATTGCACTACTTTAGCTAACTATTTTACAACGTCAGCCAACTAATCTTTGTTACTTTCAGCTAGCTGTGTAAGAATTTATCATGTATTTAGCTTTGTTTAATTTTTTAACATTTAGAAATGATTTTGAGCTCTTCCAGCATTTTAGACATTCCTGCTAGCTAAGTGTTTCAAATACTTTTTGAAACTGTACATCCAAACTGTCTGTTACATACACTATAATTTGTTTGGTTCATCTGCTAACTAGCACATAGTCCTTCAATACAAACACAGATTTTTTTATATAGGGAATTTGCAAAAAACAGTGGAACCATGGCTGACGTGGCTGAAGGAAGAGACTCCATGAAAGCCACCCTTTAGCACCGTTGCTGCTATGAACAGCTGGGCCCTGCATGCTCCTTATTCCCACTTTCAATCCTTTAAATCTCTTGGATCTTGTCTTTTACGTAGAATAACAACAATGCTGATGATGTGGTAACCACTTTCAAACTAGCATGGCAGCATTCCCAGTGTGCACGCTGCCACAGTTTGTATAAAAAAACAAATCCCAAAGTGTGTAACTTAGAACCTCTGGCCACCGCAAGGATGGGATATTGTATACATGTGTGCACGATGGTGTGAACACTAACAGTGCATGTATGTGTGTGTGGAGACTGGATTTGCTGTAGTCACATCTCAAGAGGTTCTGTCAACAAGCGCTGAGTAGGGTTTAATGACATGGCGGTCAACCTCACATCTGCTCAGTGACTAAAAAATCCTTTGATGTAGCGCAAGCACAAGGGTAATTATCTCCAGTGAGCTCCTTTACTTTGTGAATTTAGAAAAGTACATAAAAAAGAGAAAGTCTCTAATTTGATCTGTACTGGTAAAAATTATGATTTCTGTATTTATATTTGGAAGCTCTTTAGCTCCACGTGTAAATAAAGTGGCAGGGTTTAAAGATTGATCTGGTACACAGTAGCTCAGACTCAAAACATCACTTTGTGGCCGTGCTAGTTTGAATTACGTGTTCAACCTGGACTTCCCAAACTGGAAAGGGAAGCAAATCAATAGGAATTTCAAGAAAAAAACCCGTAACGTGATTAGTTGACTAATTAAAGGTCATGAAGCAAAAATGATTTGAATGAATGACTGATTTCCTTCCTGTCTGGAATGATACATATTCACTACTGTTACCACTAAGTATCAGTATGACCTTGCAGCTTGCAGATTTTGATAAAAGGACCCCGTTTAAGACAAAACAAAAACGGGAATTTATCAAATTGTTACAAACCAACAGTGAGTTTGGGGATCTGAGACCATGGCAGTTGCGCAGTTGGCGTCATTACCGTCAGACATTATAAGGAAATGTTTAAGACCAACAAGTAGAAGCTGAGATAGTGACTTTTAGTTTGTACTAATGAGGGAAGCTCTAGACCCCATAACTCAACAGCGTCTTTCAGAACCCACTCTTCAAGTAATTCTGACTTTCTGGTAAAAATGTAAAGCGTTCAGCCAGGATGAGATAACCTGTTGGCCCATTATGAAGTCATCGAGGCCTTTTTACCAACGAGTCAAACTTGTTTCAGAGCTAGAAAATAAAAATGCAACAATTCTTCTTCTACAGCTCTTGGACTGTACTAGGGCAGCTTTGCATCTTTTACAGTTTGAAGTAATGCTTATTTCTTTTTTGCTGAGCCTGGTCATAGCCTAGTCGACCTGCCTTCATTTCCCCCTTGATTGGCTGCCAGGAGGCTCGAACAACGACTAGGTGAGGTTGCTTTGCTCACAGCCAAAGCTGTGACATCATGCAGAGCCAAGAGTTACGTGGTATTTAGAACCGCCTGAAGCCTTGGCCTTTGGCTCACAGCGATTAGTCGTGCGTACACTTACCTCATTCATTTGAAATTTTGTCCATGTTTATCGTGAGAAAATCTGAATTTGGACCCCCCCCCCCAAAAAAAACCAAAGCAAACAAACAAACAAAAATCCTAACAATAGCTTCTTTATTCATTACTCATTTCCACCTGTGGTCCTGAGACTGGTTTGCCATCCAGGAGTCTTGAAATGAATACTGGGAGTGGATGGGTAAGAGGAAGCTGTTTTATTCATGTAACATCTTGACTGATCTGACAGAACAGGTTGCAATATCCACCAAATCCCTCTAAGAAGACAGAGGCAATCTACAGAAGAGTACGACTAACAGCCATCCACCACCAGACAGAACTAGAGAAGCCACACACCACACCCAGAAACCCTGCAAGCTCCATCACCAGCAAGACCTGCACCCTACGAGGTAGGAAGAGGCAGAAGAGGACGAGGCACAGACCCATAGAGTTACCTGCCAGCTTCCCAGCCACTCCCATCTCCCAAAGACAACGCCCCCAGCTCTAAACCACAGAGGGGTAGGGTGGGGGATGGGGGCACTGAAAAAGTGAGAAGTGGGTAGGAGGAGATGATGAGGAGGGGGAGAGGAAGGGGTTGGGGCGATCAGGGGGGGATCGGGAGCTGGGTTGGTCTCACCTGGTCTCACTCCCGCCAGCATTGGCAGTGGGTGGTGGGTGAACGCCATGCGGGGGGACCTCGTCTGGGAGGACAGGGCGCTGAAATCGAATTTCCCCGGCTTCTTAAGTGAACCAGGCGACGAGAGTCCTGGCAAAAAGGGGATCAACAAAATGGCAGAACAGAGACGAGGTTTTAATCAAACATGGCTCCTTTTCTTACTTTGACTCTACTCAAAAAAAGAAAAAGAAATTTATCAGACTTTGTCAGATTTGATTACAAGAATCAAATGATTATGATCGACTGAAATCAATGGATTGATCGACTGATTCATTCATTGATTTGTTTGATTGGCTTAACATACAGATGGGTCCTCACAACCTGTCTATTCTGTGTCTGTACAGTCAGCGGGCTGTACCGTGTCTGGGGGCTGAGGGCAGGGTCCGGTGAGAGGCCATGGTTCGAAGCAGCGGGGGTTCAGAGCAAAGGGAGGTGACGGGAGAGGGGAAGGGGTGGGTCGGGTTCAGGTCGAGAGGCTGGGGGCACAGCGTCAGGACAGAGGAGAGCTGGGAAATGCAATAGCAGTTCAACTATGGTCACCACTGAGTGTATGAACAACACAGCAATCCCCCTGCTTACTTTAACCACTGAAATCTAATCAAACGGTCTCCTTTGTGAGGCGCAAACTACCCGACTAATCCCACACGACAACGCTCTCAGAGCCCGGCGTCGCTACAGAGAACTTCAGGAACGCAGTCAACAAACATGCCAACCAACCTACTCACTGCACTTGTCAGGATGCCTCTTTAGAATGAATGGGATTCTGGATGGCCTCATATCTGGGGCAGACTGTGCTTTCGATTCAATGCCAGCATGAGCTGTGCAACTACATATAGCTGCAGACGAGCATGCCAGAACATACATCAATGGATCCTCTGATGTAGTGCCCTTCTGCATATCTGACTGTCAGGTATTTTATGTTACTGACTTATAGTATTTCATAAAGACGTGCTTGAACTTATATACACACACACACAGACGCGCGCACACACACAAGCTGCTCAGGCTGGGTGGTAAGCACCGGGCGAACTGCCAGTAAAGGCTAGATGGGAGAGCTGTAGAAAGATGGAAGAAGTTAAGCAGGAGCGGAGCGGTGACGGCATGGCCGGCACACAGACAAACATATTAAAGTGTCCCCCCTTGTCTATAAATGTCGGCCGAGGCTAAAAGCCTGCATGAAATATCCCTTAGTTTGGCAAAAAGGGGCACACAAAGTATAGGCCCAGCTCACCAGCGGACCAGAAACATGGCCAAAAGTGTGAGAGCTACAGATAAAAGAGGCTCTCTTCTGTGATCAAGGCCTTGTGTGGTGGGTGCTGAGGGAATTTATTTTGATGTATGGTAATCCAAAGGCACAATTTAGACTTTCTGGGTTTGAGGAACGGTGCCAAATGGTGTATCTGACCTCTGCGTGGAACCGCAATGTTGAATATAAGCTGAAATAAAACTCTGGAAAGAAAAAAATCCATAAAACAGAGAATAATGAGGAAGTTAAAGTACAGAAAAGTACATCAGCATGGACACACAGACCTCATTACTTTTCTCTGGAACATGCGGAGCTCGTGTTTTGCTTCTCATTTGGTTGAAAGAATAGAGCGATAAACAACCTTGGCGAGAAGGACGCCCGTAAACTACTAAGCGACACAATATTCACACATATAAAACAAACACACTCGAATAAAGACGTGGATAATTTCAACACGGCCCGAGAGATGTGGAAATAGATTTTATGAGCTGAGCTTATAAAGTCTAACACAGCAGATTTCTAAACAGCTTTTTCTTAAATGCTAAACTGGGAAATGTTTTATCACTATTTAGCCACAATGCTCACAGGCACCACGGGTGCAGCTGTGCTTGTGTGGGCACCTATAAGCACAGAAAAAGGTGGGCGCTGGCACTTATGTTCAGATAGGCACGTCACGTGACTTCACGAGTAGGTGGGAGGAGACACGGCGAGGAGGGTGAGATGCACTTTATTCACCGATAGATTTACGAGACAAATATCATCCATCTGGTGATGCTTTCCTGGGGGCATATTACAACCAATTTACAGCTAGTACAGTAAAGCTGCAATCTACTGTTAACAGACTGTGGAATATTCAGCAATCAGCCAGAACTTTCAAATCACTGGCAAGTGAAGTGAGTAACATTTATAATGCCATTAAAATGTAATATTATGCTGGAAACTTTGGATGATGTCATCCATGTGGCTGTTACTTTGACATGCATTACCCACCACGACGTTGATCCAGACCAAGCCCACCCTTTCCCTCGTGATGACTACTGTACTCCCTGCTGGCAGGCAGCATGCCTGCCAAACTCCTCACGAATGGCTCAAGAAACGTAAGCGCTCAAATTTTCAAGCCTCCAAAGTCTTAAAATTGTAATATGACAGAGCATCACAGCACCCAATGAGGCCCCCTGTCCATACCCCAACAGGTCAGAGCTGTTTGGCATGTTAGGCAGATGGTTTTAGTTTTGTGGCAAACCTCAAGGATGTACCCGATGATGAGCGGTGCTCAGGAGACGTGCAGAATCAATCAGGCTCTGGAGTATCTTTGAAGGAGTCGAGACCACAGATACGGCTCCATGTTCAGATTTTTTTTATTTGAGGGTTTAAATTGCAATAAAATACTATTTGGGAGTATCAGGGATGTCACTGTCGTAGCACCGTGAGCATGTGTCTTTTTTATTTCACACATCAAATGAGCAGCTGCGCAGGACTTGTTGCAGCAGCAACCTGAAAGCAGCTGACCACCACAAACAGCAGCGTTTCTGTTTTGATGCAATTTTCATTTTTATTATCCTTTGAAAACGTCTCCCATCGAGGCATTTCACGATTGGTTTCAACGTGATGGAAATAAAAGGACATGATTTGCCTCATTTTGACTAATATCTGATACTTGTGGGCATTTTTGTGTAGATGCAAGTTTAAATAATGGTTTTAGCAGGGCTGTCTCGTCACAGGTTATCTGCAGCCATGTTCAGCTGAACGGGTTAAACAGGGATGGCTCTCTGTAGATCAGCTCTAGTCTTTGGCTGGAAGTCTTAGAAAATGTTCATTTCTCTGGTTCTGCATTGGTTTAGCTAACTTTATAAAATGAATTTGTAACTTCTGAGTTCTTCAACTTTCTCCCTACACACACACACACACACACACACACACACATGAAAAGACATAATTTAAATGCCGTTAAAGCCACAGAGACTGAATGTAAACATGCTGTGTATTCAATGCGTCCCTGCAGCAAAGCCTGTTTGGCTGCAGTTCCTCTGTTGGACGTATAGGCAAGACTCTGTGCTGCCACATCCCAACTTTAATTATAACCAGCTTATTATGCACAAACAGCCTTAAATTATACATATTGTTTTTAGTCTCTGTGATATTCCCTAATTAGTCGCTATCTTGCTGAAATATCTATCTATGCGGCTTCTCAGTGAGGAGCAGCAAATGAGGCCCAGATGCCCAATGAAAGCTTTGTCTGATAAAGCTAACAGAAGTTACTCTGATCTCTCTCTTAATCTGTGCGTGAGAGAGCGCGTGTGTGTCTGCACATATGCACGCACGCACACATACACAGTTGTTTGTTCTACGTTATTTCTGTGTCCTGCTCCTGGCACGCTGCGCTAACAGACTGGCAGCCAATTGCTCCCATGACCCTGTAGTCTTGCCATGCTAACAAGCTGGCGACCACACAAACCCCCTAACTGTCACAGAACTGGTCCACTAGCATGTGCGCGCGCACAACAGAGACAGATCTCGTGCACTCCTCGTTCAGGTAAGCGAGGAACAACAGTGTACATCAGCAGAGCAAAGCACCTCATTATACTCGCTGCCACGCGCAACATTAGCGCTCGTAAACACTAAGATTCAGCGCAAGGACACCTCCGCAAGACAGCCACACACATGACGATTTAATGCCCAGATAATTAGCTTGTAATCTCTGTCAAAATCACAAATACACGGGAAACCCACCCCCTCCTTCCCTTACTGAAAGGCTGATAGTGGGCTTTCCCACCACTGAGCAGCAGCAGCAAGCAGGCAGAAGGAGAGAGCGGAGCAGAGCTGAGCGGGAGACAGCGGACTTAATGATGAATTACATGATCACCTGCTATGCCTCAGAGCTTTTCATTCAGGTAGAGAATCACCTTCTGAGCACGCAGAGGCGGAGACTCTCCCCTTTCCTTCCCCCCACCCCCCTCCCCCTGTCCTCCGCCCCTCTTCTCCTCTCCACATCTCTCACTCCCAACACCACCACCACCATCACCAGAACAGATGTCTGCTGTAACCCAGTAGCTCCCTTCGCTGTAGACACATGGAGGCGCCATCTGGACCGGAACGCTGCTCCTCTCCAGATTGGGGAGCGTGCTTATGTGTGTGTGAATGTAAATCAGAGAAGGCGCTTAAATTTAGTTTTCTGTGCGCGTACGCATGTGTCTGCATGTCATTTGTAAATGTGCGCGTTAGTGAGTAAGCATGTCTCGCAGACAGAAGGCGCCTTGTGCATTGATGACACACCTGAGTGCCTTTAGTCTTGTTTGTTTGGGTCGTATGTTGTTTTTCCTGCGCTGTCTTTCAGAGATGGTTGAGTCAGGCCTACAGCAGGTGGGACGCCACTCAACAGCTCTGTCTAAACAACCGGCAGGACGAAGCAGCAAACCCCCATTCACACACCCCGCTCCTCCTTCTTTGTGTCTTTCAGCGCTCGCTTTCTCTCTCCGGGCTCAACAACAAAATTACAACACCCAAGGCACTCAGCTGAACGCCGCTGACAAACTCATACCACCTCGCAAACTCGGTTTGCAGTTTTTCAGATATGATAATGCACCTAATTGCATATGTAGACTAGGGTTTACATCAGTATAAGAGCATTCAGACATGTTCTCAATGCCACAGAGACGTCTTTATCCTTCTAGACATCACATTTCTTTCACAGATTTACATCTTTAAGGCAGACAGGCGGAAGATGTTATGGAGCTACTGGGCTACCAAAAGGCTTTGGTGAACCCACAATGGACAACAGCAGACATCTGGTAGAAACACAACCCCACCCAGCAGCAGCATAGCCAGAGAACAGGACACAAACAGAGGGATGAAGAGAAGAGCGGGACAAATGAAAAATAACCCAGATTCGCTCTGAGAGCTCACAGATTTGAAGAAAGGACAGAAAGAGATGTACACAAGCTGAGGGTGGTGTGAGCGGAGGTAGAGCATGTATACATGAACACAGTATAATGTTTAATGTTGTTCTAACCATGGTAAGGAAACTGCACTCCATCGCTCTCATGCTTAATCTTCCTCTCCTGCACACTGGCCAAATGGTGCTGCACTGAAAGGCCAAACAGGGGAGAAGGGAAGAGTTAACAATGGAAGAGGGGAGGAGAGAAAAAGAGACATCGAAAGAGATGGAAAGAATGAGAGAGAGAGAAACAGGGCTGGTTAAATAATAGACAATAGGGGATTTTAATGTTATAGAGTGCAGCAAGTGTCTATAAAATAGTTACATCATTACTGTTGGCAGTATTAAAATGGCAGCATGTGAGTGGGAGGGACGGAGAATACATGAAAATTTAGCAATTTAACAAAATCCCCAAAGCCAAATACGACACCCAAGAGATATATGTTAAGTCTATTGAAAATACATTTGACGTGATCACCATCATGATGGTTGACAGTGCGGTTACCCAAAGAGTGAGTGGCTATGACTTCAGCATGTGAATGGGTGGTTGGAGTAGTGCCGCTCAGGATTTTGGTGTAACTTTTAGGTATCTGGACAATACTCAAAAATTAGAAATTCAACATTTTGGGAAATAAGCAAAATACTGGTAAAACTGGTGGCCTTCTGATGTCTGTATTACAAGTCAGCATTGAAGCAGCCAGCTCCTGGTTAGCTTAATGTTGTCTCAGTAAAAAATAAATAGATAAAAGAACAGCTAGCTCGGCTCTAGTCAACCAACAGCTCTGAGATTCACAAATGAATATAAAGAAACAAAAACAGAGAGAAGAGCAATTTGCCCTCATGGCCCTTTACAAGCCAGTTAGCCTATCACAAAACAAAGAACAAACACTTATTCTCATTTAATAACCTCGAGATAAACTGAAGCAAGAAACACAATGGTGTCACGTGACAGTAGCCCATCAGTCACATGACCAATTAGTCTCTGCACTGCATTAGCTAACTGGCTGCTAGCACAGCTTCCTCTTTGCTGTGCAATAATGTAAATTGCTGTATTTCCCAAAATCTCAAAGTACTCCTTAGGAACACCACATGCAACATTACAGTCATTACAGTGGGTTTACTTTAAGTTAGATTTGTAAAGGACTCGGTTACACCCACTTGATAAAACAAAGTTTAGCAGATGATGTTTGTGTTTCGCAGTCTAATGCGCGACACTCGCACACACGTGCACTCAGTCCTGGAGGTGAGCTTAATAGATGTTAGCTCTAATGCCGTAAAAACTAAATGTGTCCATCTCTGCAGCTATTCTCACAGTCAGACAACAAACACTAGACAGCAGGCTATCCTCGGTTTGTGGTCTGATTGAAGGGGCAGTTCAGCCAGAACAAAAAGTTTTTTCTGTCTTTTATCCAATAGCTTCAGGATCAGCTTTCTTTCTGTATCCCATCACAACAGTGGTGTGATGTACAGAAACCTTGTTTGTTTTGAAGAACTGGTACTGGAAAGACATTTTTCCTATTTCCAAACACAATTTTCAAATGCATTAAGCATTAGATGATGGCAGAATTTCCAGCGATGGAAATAAAAGACCTTGAAATTTCTGCAAATTCCCCCGAATCTCTACAAACTGTTTAGAGTAACTGAGAAAATGTGTTTTTTACTGGCTCTTTAAGTCCCTGCTGTATGTGAGAAATGATGCTTTGGTGGGGGGTCCATTTAGGTATGGCATATAAGAGGATTAGAAGTTGAAAATGAAAGATGGTGCAAGTGGGGATGATGAGGGGGGGCGAGTATTGAAGAGTCAAAATAGATGCAAGCGGGTATGATGGTGAAACATAATTAGCTTTAGCTTCTGGTCCATGTCAAGTCAGGAATTTAATATTTGTGGGACACTTGTGGGAAATACATCTTTTTGCCTCGTTGCTGAGAGTTATTTAGAGCGTTACCATTCTAATAGCTGCACAGTAAGTATGAGCAAAACACAGCAGGAAGTGGAGGGGCTAGTTTGGGCTTTGTCACATATGCACTGTTAGGAGGAGACGATCATATTAAACATGGCTGTCTCAAATAACGAAGTCAGTGCCCAAACCTTCTGTTTATAAATCAGGAGAAAGGCGGCTTGCCTCATAATGTGAACGAACTGGGCGCTGCACCAAGGCCTAGATAACATCCGATAATAATGCTCATTTTGATGACCTCAGCTAGCAGTGAAACCTTTTGCTGAAACCAGACTGCTTGTTTCCCTCTTTTTAAAGTTACGCTAAGCTGACCAGCTGCTGCTTGCTTCTTGTTTACTCTACAGACATTACAATAGTATCAAACTACAGAAGCTAAACGTATTTCCCCAAATGTCAAATTGTTCTTTTAAGGCTTTACGATTCAAGGTGAAGCCAGTGTTTAAAGTTTGCCTCTGAATTGATGTGGACCTCAGCACAGTTTCTGGATTGCGTGCAAAATCTGATGCAGCAGTTGCAGCGGGACTACCTGCATCCACATCATTAGGCCAGCCGCTGGACTGAGAGCTGCTGCCAGCCGCTGGGGAACGGCCCGAGTAGAAGACATCATCCACTGGGCTCTCCATCTCACTGTCGTCAATGGACTTGCGCTTGTTGGAGCTGGGAGAGGAAGGAGAGAGATTAGTAAAAGGGATTCATTATGAGAGCAATCTGAAGCAGGCCAGGGTTTCCCACTAAAATAAATAGGCACAACTAATTAGTACAGGGGACACTGATAAATGTCATATCATCTTAAATCAAGGGAAATGAAACAAAGTCACCTTTTCTCTTCAGTTGTCTACATTTTGTTTTCATATTATGTTACAGTCTTAAGGGACAAAGCAGCATAATTGGAGACAAACAAACACGAGGCCAGAATTTGAACAACATGCTGTGTCCACGCCGGCTCAAAGCAGCCGCGCGCTAGAAACTGCAAGCAGAAAGTGTGCCTGGTGATGTCGGAGCCTATTTTTGTGTGTGTTTGCACATTCCTACAAACGCACACATCTGTGACCAATAAAATAAAAGGGGCTGTGAACGTACAGCGTGTGCGTATACGTGGGACAGCATGCGTGTGGCTTTTGTGTGATGCAGGGGTCTGTGCTACATTAGTATCAAGGGAGATATTCTGTAATGAGTGTAACTACCTCCGTGGGAGACTTGCATAAAGCTCCATTTCAGTCCTGCAGCGTAAGATGAGCGGGAGAGGACGGCAGAGGAGAGGGAAACAGACACAAACAAGGAACGGGTGACAGACAGATCGGTGGGAAATATGAGTGGGGACGAGGAGGGTTAGTGACGAGGAAGGAGAGAGAAAGATCACGATCAAAAAGCAGAGCAGGCTAAGCATTAGGAAACACAGTACAGAGGTTGGAGAATGAAGAATAGCAAGTGGCAGAATTAGATTTAGAAGGAGCGTTTCGAGTGCTTGGTGTGTACCTGGTGGAGGGGGTGGAGGTGATCGAGCGCCGCCCCAGGGTCACCTGGTTGATGTTGTAATAGCCGGGGCTGTCCAGGTCAGCCAGAGAGAAGTTGGGGCCTGTCGCTGTAGCCACAGGGGCTGAGGGGATGCACACAGAGGAAACGAGAGAAAAGAGACACATCATAGAAAAAAAGTAGAATTAAAAGCTGAAAGTGTGAGAGAGCCGTCGACTGCAGAAACAGTTCTTTGTTTAAGCTTCGCAGAAGATGATTCCTGATAACTCTGACGTTTCAGTAGCACTACAAATGTACTCATTTCAAAGTCTCTATAGCCTTACTAGTCCATTTTTGGAGACACTGACACGATTATGTTTACAGGACTTTGCTAAACTTCTATTCAACCTCGTAGGACCTGGTGTCCACATATGGGAACATCACATTTTGGGTTGTCTGGACCAGCGGCCCCCAACCTTTAAGTTTCCCCAACCACAGACCGCTTTATGTCTGACCTTTAAGATGTCGCAGATAAATACAACAAAATAAAACCAGTAGAGCTACCACAAAAAAAGATTAATTCATGACACACAGGACACTGAGTTAATGATAAACATGATAACAAAATAATGATAAAACCCTGAAGACCATAAATTTCACACTCGAGCCTCAACTCTCGGGGCCGGCACCAAACGACCCACGGACTGGTCCTGGTGCGTGGCCCGGGGGCTGGGGGCGGCTGGTCTAGACCGCAATACTAAATTTTGCTCTTTCAAAATTTGTTGTTTCTCATTTTGTTTGTGTACTCAGGAAAATGCTGCTGTGTTCAGTTTTGCACATCATTCCTCAAATGTGACTTTTAGCGTTCTATCAAACACCATCGAGCCAAATAGCAAAGAGGAATTCAAAACGCACGTTCGGATCTTAGCAGGTTAACGTACGAGTGATATAATTATGCAAATTAATCCAGCTACTCAAAACTACTAGTTATACTAGGTTATAGAGTAATATACTTATAATAACATAAGTAACTATATACTAAGAATGAGAGGTGACAGTGGTTGACTCACTCTGCGACACACGGACCAGCTCGGCTACGTTCCACACACCCGAAGTAACAAAGCAGTCCTGGAAACTCAAGTTGCCTGGTTAAAGGGAGAAAGAGACATTTGTGAGTTACACTCTGAATGCACACACACACACACACACACACACACACACACACACACACACACACACACACACACTCAGAAAGAGGCTGAAAAACACGTGTGGAAAGGCCTGACACACTGTGGTGTCATCCACTGGGCCCATGTGTTTTCTATAAGGTACAACAGGCCTTTGGTTTGGACGTGTTCACTTTCTTGACTGTTGACAGTCCAACATACACAACCAATCAGATCCAACAAGCGGCTGTAATCTCCACACAGACAGCTATGTAATGGATGATGCGCTGCGCATTGCGATCTTCATGTATGTATCATGCGCACGCATAATAAAGTGCACATGTTTAATAAGAGGTACTGGAACACTGATATACACACGTCCTCGCACATCTGTCCTTTCAGTCTGTTGAGACTGTAACCAAAACCTTGATTATAACTTGTGTTGAAGTTTCACAACTACAGTCATCATTTCTTCTCAGTCGACTACACTGCGCTGTAGCCTGTGATGGGTTTTGTCAGTGGAACATTTTCTTAACAGTTCTTAGCTTCAACGTTACGATCATCTGACTGCTTGTCAGCTGTGTTAGTTTCCAGCACCGTGTCGCTTTTATCGACAATAACACGTATGAACAATACTCGACTTCAAATGAGCTACAACAAACCCTCGATGCTTGCTGCCTGACGATTGACCAATATGCTGACCCTTGGCATAAATCCTAAATCTAACATTTTAGCCATCAACTCTTGATTTTGAGCACAAAGGCCTAAAAAGAGAAAAACAAACAAAAGAAACAAAATACTGTAAGATGCAAAATCACTTTAAGCTAGCAACGAGCCAGACAGCAGAACGTGCAGATAAATATGCAGCTAACATAATAAACTGGACTGATATTTGTCAGGTGTCTAGAAACCTGATGACTGATAATGTTCTGGTATCAGCTGACAACAGGTAAGAACCTTGTTTTCACATAAGGAGCTTCATAAAAGGCTTTAAAAAAGGCTTTTATGAAGCTTAGTGAACTCACCTGATCTGTGATTCTTATTTTATTTCAACTGAATGTAAACAGCGAGGTAAGTGAATCGTCTACACACGAAACACACCGTCACAGGTGAAAATGGTACAAACAAATGAAATGTGCTGCATTCTGAACTTCTGTTCCCCAAGTAAAGTTTAAGTATGCGACACTATGTTGTCCATGTCGTATTACGCTGTGTGTAAAGCGGATCGCTTTATGGCTCCGGGGCCGAATCCATTTTAAATCCACACCCTTCTCTCCCCCTTCCCTCTGTCTGTCCATCACTCCCCCCCACGCCTTCTCCCTTCGCCTCTCATTCTTTCATTCAGTTCTTTTCAGCCCTCCTTATTTCTTCTCCTCTCGCTCCTTCACTCCATCCCTGCCCGGGGTTAACCACAGCGGGGAGAGCGCATGAGGTCAGCGCTCAGCTTCGGCAGCGGCCATGTGGTTCCCATCTTCCAATAACGTCAGTGTGATTTATGAGCGGCCTGCCACAAACCCAGCACAGCCCCCACGCTACAGCACCATCAGCTCGCCTTACCATAATAAACTTAGATCCAACTCTGCTGGGACGCACTTGCACAGGCACAGAGGCATTCCACATATGGGCTAATGCACATACATGTGCATGCATGACTGTATAGGTGTGACTGCGTGCAGGCACAGGTATGTTTTTTAATAATTGCACATGTAGAGTGAGATTAATGGAACGTGCACTTGTAAACCTACCGTTTGGTGGGGGCTTCACATCTGTGTCTCCTTGCTGGTTTGAGTTGTCTGATTGTCCTGATTGTTCTGCAGAGAGAGAGAAAAAGAAAGAAAGATGGTGAGTCAGGTGGACAGATGTCTGGACACTGACCAAGGTGAGGGGGCAGGTAAAGAACAGAGGAGTCTCCTGAGAAACTATATGGTAAACTCTTTTCACTGACAACGGGCAGACGTGTTGCGATTAAAAAGGCAGATATTTGCACTCGGTCGAGGCTCAGAGTACCGTTAGTAGATTCTTATCTGGTCATTATCGTACTCACAGCCTTAGTGTATGTTTGGTAAAGTGCTACAAATCCCCCAAAACATTTTTAATGCCAACAATTAACTCAGCGTACGTGTAATTTCTGGGTATTGATGCACCGTCTTTGCCATTTTTTGGAAGACCTTCTAAAATATAGAATCTGAATACAGTGTAAACTGGCTCAAGTGTTCCTAAGAAACAAACCTCTGCTTCTGAGTCGCGGTTTTGAACGTGTGCGTTCCTGTATTCTGGGTACTGCTGTGTATAACTCAACTGTTTTTGTATCTTTGTTTCTTGCAATTACTCAAACTCACCATTCATGTTGGGCAGAGTGCTAATGGTCCCAAGAACTTTTAGAAATGCATCATTTGGAGTTGAATCACCTTAAAAAATCTTTTCTCTCTTTGTGTACCTAACTTTTCGGCGCTTGAATGTTTGCATGTGCACACAGCTACAAACACTAGGTAAAAAAGTTAGGTAAAGTGACAGATGTGTCACCTCAACAGCCCACGCTGACTAGTCAAATGTGCACTTTGTCTGGATTGCATCTCCTGCATTGCTTCCATCTATAGGGACACGAAGGCGCTCAGAGAGTCGTCTGCTTCAGCTGCTTTTCTTTGGCTCGCTGGCTGCCATTCTTCTTCGGATGTGTAATGCACCCTTGTGGAGTTTTATGGTTGTATCATATATACCATTCAGGCCAATTACTCCAAAGCACTTAGCCTTTAAGGGCGTCTTGGGCCAAGACTCCCAATCCAAAACGTGGCCCCCTTGCAGCCACTACTAGGCCCCCCAATCTCAACATCTTCTAAACCCAAATCAGTGTCCTAATCTTGGGTGGCAGTGTTGCGTTACGTGCCAGCAAACTGGTGCACTATTCACCCAGTCGGTCGCGTGCCAAAAGCAGGAAAACAAAAAGAAACCCAAAGCACCTCATCGCTCTGGGAAGAGGGAAACACGAGGAAGAGCTTCTTTTCTTTCCTTCTCGCAACACTCGTCCTTCATTCTGCACAAGAGCCCATCTTCAGGTCTTTCTCCCTCAGTTCCTCTCACATTGGTTTTGTCTCTTTCTCTCTTGCGCGCTGTCGCTCTGTGGAATCCTGGCAGCCATCTTAGCGCTTGGCAGCCATCTTAGCTTTGGCGGTACCCATGCATTCCTGCTAGCTGACGGCACACCCACACACACACACACACACACAGAAATAGACACACATGCTTGCAAAGCACACTCACTCTCAAACACAGCCCCAGTGGTCTTAAAGATAAAAAGACCTACGGAGGACGTGCGACGCTGATGGAGTACAGGGACGCTTGTTTACAATCCTGTGAGTATCCTGTCGCCTATGCTAATAGGCCGTTAGAGTTCGACAGCTGATCACAAATGTCAGACGCACTCGTAAAGCGACAGGAAGTGTGCAAAGGGCAACACAAAGAGAGTCCTCCAAGGTAAACGAGGCGATGTTTGGAGGAAGCCTGAGGCCTTTCTCATCGCTGCAGCGCTCATCCCGACAAACCCTCAGCAAACAGTCAAAACCTCTGAAACCCGCGTGCCTCAGAAAAATCTCTTGCCCTGTGTGACAGCATCCAAGCCAAAATTCACTGCCTTGTTGTCATGACAACGTGGATGGCACACCACAGTCCCTAATGATGAGTGGTTGTTGAAGCCTGTGTGTGCATATGTGTCGCTGTTTGGCCTGGCAATTAGTTCGAATGAAGATAATAATATAGCTTCCTGGCATGCGCTCACTGTGTTGTTTTGTTTAAGTATCTCTTGGCACAACGCAGAGCGGTGGCCGCACAGCCACTCTGTCACACGCCTGCTTTACTGTATCAGGAGTTCTTCTGTTTAACTCTCCAGGCTCGGCTTTGAGAACTTTCCTGTTTCTCTTGTTAAATCACAGCGACATATACGCCGAATTTCAAATGTAAATGAAGTGATTGCAACTACAATACAAGTTCTCAAACTTTAAACTGCTTTTGAGGGTTTCCAGCAAATGAAGGGTGGCTTTCTATCCTTAAAACTTGTGCAATGTTTAACAACAGTTAGCAAATGAACCAAGGTTATCCTATCACTGTGCTTCATTTGCACCAGGAGGTTTCTTCCTGTCAAAAGGGAGTTTTTCCTTCCCACTGCCACCAAGTGCTTGCTCATAGGGGGTCATGTGATTATTAGGCTTTCTTTCTAACATTGTACAATGTTAAGCACCTCAAACTGACTGTTTTTTGTGAATTGGCGCTACATGAATAAAATAATTATAATAAAAGGAATTGTATTCAAGGCTGAAAGTTGGAAAATGAAGAAAAATGTTGTTTGACAGACTCTTTAAGACCACGTGCCCACATCGGAGAGAAAAATAACTGTCAATTCTCTCTGCTAGCAAAAAGCTGCAAAGTGACTGATAGCACATGTGTGGTTGGACGCCCTACCAACACACTAAGGAACCCATAACCAAGGATGTTTTCACAACTTCACTGTTTAGCCCATTTGAGCTGACCCCTGTTTTTTTCCTCCCTTGGTGCAGGTTGTTTCTGCCAACATGAACGTAGTCATCGTACTCTGATTCGGACCAAAGCAAACGCCCTTTGGAGGAGGTGCAAACCTCAGAGCTTTTAATAATCAAATTAATCTGACCCAACGACCAGCTGTGCGCTGCAAGTTTGAGCTAAATGCCGTCCCATAGTCAGGCATGCTTTGCATTCTGTGACATACTAAACACAGACATGTGGAGTGCCTACTGTAGTATCTGTTGTTCCTGAAATATCTCATACCTAAGCAGGCCGGACGTCCTCAGCTGGTTTATTGTAACGCACTTTTGCACTACTGGAGTTTGCTTGAAGGCTACAACTTTGCTAAGTCATTAACTGTTTCGGGCCACAGTAAACAAAGTATGGATAAGACAAAAAATGTCTTTAGTGTTTAATTAACTTCTGAACAAAAGAAATGAGCACTTTAGGAGATGTGAGCAAGATGAACTACAGGAAAACACTGACAGGTGTAGCATTCGCGCTGTCACTAATAAATCAAATATGAGGTTTGTGCTACTATATTTCTATAAGCCAAAGTCAGTGTTACACTGGAAGGTGGATCATTCAGGAGGATTTGGATAACGTACAGCAGCTTTTAGCACATGGCTAATATTATCTAACAGCTAAGTAGATACAGCCAAAATAAACTTTTTAAAAGTGTAATATTTTAGTCAGCCAGAGGATTTTAGCAGCGTTTCGGCCTCCAGTTACATAACGCGGGAAATAAAGATCTAAAAATAATGTATGAATATATATTTTATGGCAGGTTTGCTAACATTTCTTATGTTTACAGTACACACAGACATACTAGCAGGTTAATATCCTGGATCTAGTGGCATTCTTGATTTTTGTGTAAAGCAGCTATAAAAAACAATCCCACTCTGTAAGACGTTATGGAAAAAACGTTCATGTCTCACTAAGTTTTGGTTCAATTTGATTCTTGCCTAATTTCCCGTTTGTGTATTTGCATAATTATGTGTCATTCCCATGCTCTGCTTAGTTCAATAAAGCAAAAATGTCTTTGTCTGATATTAATTTAACGCACAAACGCACTTCACAATATGTATGTGCTTGTATGTTTTATGTGCTTTCATTCTTACACGTGCACGTGTATGGATGGAGTGTAATCCGTGGCACGGTGACAAGCATGCATCTATATTTACATACATTGTGTGGGTGCACAATAGGTGCCCAAAGGTGCCTCTACAGGAGTACAGTAAGGAGGGGGTGTGATGCCCTTAAAGAAAGAAGACGCTCTACGCTCCTGGTAAACAATAGCAGTTGTGTATTATTATATAGTCATATAAGACCACCGTGCAGGGAGAAATCACTGCCAGCAGGCCTCCCATCCCCACTGCAACATTTGTGTGCGCCCACACCTATGACACGCAGAGGAGCACATGTGACCGCTTTTATTAACGTGTTGGTTCAAGTGCTCGGATGTGCACACTCCAAACATGGATGCACATGCCTCCAAAGCACAAACATGCTCATACACACACAAAAACACAACATTCAAACACAGATGAATCACCCTTATCTCCTGCACACAGTCGCCCCAAGGCCCCCTGCACACACCCCGCTAGAGATAACACACACACAGGCCATCTAATACACCATGCTATCGCTCTAATCGCCAACATGCACACACACATTTCACTTTGTTTCCTGCTCAACATACAGTACGATTATTGCTAATGTACTCCAGTAGAGTCTATGTAAAAGTTAACACTGGCTATACATTTGTCACACTGCAGACGCAGACTAACTCACACCCAGGCTAATGTGCACACACTCAGAAACCACACTTGCACAATCGCTCCATTCATCATACACGTAAAAACAAAACGACACCACGCACGGATACACAATTACGCAATCTGGAATCATTAAGTGACACTTCAATGTAAAATCACATAGACGTGCTCCCCTCTTAGTGCGCAGGCAGCCGCTGCCAGCGCTAATGGACTCATTTACGACGTGCATATTCATATACGAGCGCACGCTGCACACTTTTTGCTAATTTACAGAACGGCTTAGAGTGTTTGTTTGTGCATCACAAGCACACGTGAGCAAACAGGCCCTCTGTAATCTAATGTGCACTAAGTGAGGGGGATTTTGCAGACTGATGAGAGACTATAAAGCTACCATCACCAGTCCAGCACTAGAGATAAAATATAACGTCCTTTGGATGTTAAACTCGAAGGTGATTGCAAATATTTCCATAAGCAAGTTATTGTAATAGTCAGTATTATCATCCTGTTTATCTATTTATGAGAATCAGATGCTTTTCGGGGCCTTCACTCAGCTGTCTTTGTGACTGCCTGCACTAAAATACCAAATTTGTAGAAAGAAATGACCAGATTAACACAAAAACACAGCTACAGCTGTACCGAGAATAACTCTACATGCTACTTCTTAGCAGAGACTGATCATAAAAAGCCGTTAGCTTAGCGATCATACCTAACAAAGCACGTCTGTCTTCACACGTTCACGTTAAACCGACAATAATTCGTTGCAAATGTAATTAAAGAAACACAGAAAAGCACGAGTACAGGTGCGCAAAGAGGGTTTAACAAAGCGATGCTATGAGGAGGCGGAGCTCCAGCCTTGAAAGTCCACCATGCTGGTAATGAAAATTCAATACTACGCTGCTTCCCTTTAAATACCTTAAAATTACAGATTTAAATCTTTAAAGTGTTTCATTTAAATGAAGCTGGAACGAATTTTGAGAGTAAAAGTGAGAAATTCTAATCCACAGTCGAATCTGTGGATGTAGCTGCAGCCTCTGTCTCCACCCTCTGCGTGTCATTTAAGGATAGTTCCCCTGACATGGTTCAGTTCACAGTCAAATGATAGGGGCCTCTTCCTCTGACTACTGCAGAAGTCTGTGGACAAGTCTACCACTGTTCTCCCTCCTTGATCTCCGTCTCGCCGCTGCCTTTCACTCTCACACTGTAACCCCCCTCGCTCCACCTCAGCTTCCTCTGCCTCCTTTTTTTCTGGATGTCTCTCTCTTTCACTCTTCAGAGTTCAGGCCTGCTGGTACATACAAACCCCGTCATTCCCTCCAGAGTTCAGCAAAGGATCTGCTCTCAGCGAGGCCTTGACTGGACCGCAACGGATAAAACACAGATATACACAAAGAAACACTAAATACAACGGAGACTGCAGAAAGGTACGGCTGCCTGCAAATGGAAGACTGAAGTAAAGCAGAAAGCACGACTGCACTGACTGACATATACATATACAAGCGTAGCTGCGCAGCCTCAACCCCTCTCTCCACCCGCACTCCCCATCCACCAGCCTCTGGATAAAGAAACCGAACTGCCTCCCCAATTGGGTTTCGCTTAAGAGGTTTATCGGTGTGTTGCTAAACATTCTGACCTTTTTTTTTAATCTTTAATGCGCTTAAAATGTTCCAAACCCTCCTAATCCCCACGGCTATCCCACACAGATGTTCACTCGGCTCTTTTATTGGACTTCATTTCAACCTCCTTTTTTTTCTTCCTCTCCTCCTCCACCACCTCCTTCATCCTCTCCACATCTCCCCCCCTCCCCTCCGTTTTCATAGGCCGATTCGTTTTCCAGTTTCTGAATACTAGTCACTGCCTCCTGATCGCCCCGGCGCTGCTCCCACCCCCCCCTTGTGTTTCAATCTTCCACTAGAAAAGCTGATGTTGAGCCTGGTTTTTAAGCCACGGGGGCTTCTTATTGGACGCTGGCTGCGCTGGTACAGTGTCAAATGTCCCGTGAGTGACCTCAGCTCACTGTGGCCACCTTTCGGTTCAGAAAAGGCGTGAGTGTGTGAGAGGATGCCACTTTTACCAAAAAGCGCTCTGGATAATTAATAGGAGTTAGTTTCATTAGTGTACAGTTTAGTGTAACAGGATAATAACAGGGGACGGTGAGAACATTGTGGTTCTTCCTGCTGAGCTATTAGGACATCTGGAACAGCCTGAACAAATCCAGTCTTTCGCTTTTTAATGACTCTCAATGTGAAATCTCTTTATCTCTAAAATGTTACATGCAGAGGAAGTTTCCACATTTATAGAATGAACTCTGGTTACGGTGCTCCAGTGTTGTATCAATTAAGTCCCAGTTACTAAAGAAATGTGTTGTTTGCTTGATGAAAGAGATAAACTTGAGCTCTGTGCTTTTACCACATCTTCTGTTTAAGGACAATGTGACCTGTAAGCAGTGATAAAATGCACAAGTGGCCCATTTATGAGTCAAAAAAGTAGCTAATGTGACTGTTGTTGTGGAGCCAGAAGCAACCATATTTAAACAAGACAGTAGAGTGCTAAGGAATCAGCTAATGCTGTACAGCTTCAAGGAGACAGACTAAGGAGAAACAGTTTTTACTCTGGAGTACTAATTTCTTGTACCATACAGCAGGCCACATTATTCGTGAGATAGTTCCACTAAAAACCCCAAACGCAGCAACAATGCAAGTGGCTTCTCGAGGTCCACCCGAGTGAATTCAATTAGCAAAGGTGAGATGTCGAAAACACCTGCAGGCTACAGCTGCCTGCATCTGCAGCCGCTCGTCAATCAATCACAGAAGCCACAACTTCACACCCAAGTCAACATTGGTGCTTTACCTCTGTACAGGTGTTAGAGGTCAAAAGGAACTTTAAACATGAAATCTGTTTTCCGCAGCGTGTTGATTTCATACCTGAAGTTGGACGTCGTAACACGGGAGTCTGTGGGGACTGACTTGCTTTGGAAGCCACCCTCACGTGGACAGAGGGGAACTGCAGGTTTCGGCACTTCGGAGTTTTCCACTCGAGTGCTGTGCTTTTACTGCCTTGTCTTTTTTTAAAGGCGTGTTTGGCACACAGGAAACATGTCAAACCTTGACGCTATAAGGCAGACTTTACAGCACAAGAAACAAAAAAAGGTCACAAAAATGCAACATTTGACGCATCAAGGAAAAAGATTCTGAAAGTGCTCAGTCACTGATTTATAACGATTTATAGATTTATAATGAAAAGCCGCCTCCATCCTTGTGAAACTACCCTGCATTATACGACTGTAATGACAGCTCATTTACTGTCAATGGAGCAGCACGTTTCTGTTTACAAATCAAGCCAGAGTTTCTAGAAATTGAAAGAATAACACAGGGGTTTGCTGTTTCAGGATGGGTTTTCCTTTCAGCTATTTTTGGCGCCTTCCTGGGAAGTTTATTTGGCTTCCATATCCACACCCTACCTATTAAACCAGCCGCTTCCAGCTCTGGCAATTCCTCTGGCAATGTGGCGGTGCACAAAATACCTCTTACAGGCTAGTGCGCTTACGACTTCCCATCTTTTTGATACATTAAAAACATTTTTCCAAGTCTACATAAAATCAATCTTAGTGCCCACATTCAGTGTGTAAGTGACAATAGTGCATCTCTGAATGTCTGGCATGTAACTCCATGTGACAGCGCAGCATGGGGCGATGTGATTAATTGTGAAATGTGTTTCAGTGCTGCTAGTGCTGAAGTGTGAATGTGTGGGTGTGACACTATAAATACCTCACTTGTTGGCTTTTGCGTGTGAGATTGTGTCTTATATATGTTTATGATATTGTATACGTGCAAAGATTTCTGGAGCGCACGTGTTGAGGCACAGTTGGAGATAAGCGTGTAAACATCTGTGACTGACAGGCTGAGCAGCAGAGTGTGGGAGGCAGACGACGTTCTTTTATTAAAACACGCGTGTGCAGTGCGTGCATCGCTTCGTGGGAGTGTTTGCATGTGCGCGCTCCCCGCGATTCTCTCTATACGTGTGAAAGTTCAATAAATTAAGAGAGATAATTCTGTGTAAGATGCACATCTGTGTTTGTACGTGTGCGCACTAGTGTGTGTGCGCTTGTGTGTACGTGTGTGCTTGCGTGGCCGCCTGGCCGAGCCCTGTGCCAGCAAGGAGCAGGTGTGGGGAGGCAGCCCTGCTTTGCCCGTTGCCCATCTGCGTGGCCGTCTGTGTGCCGCCTGCGCCCTCTCTTTGCCAACGCCACACAGAGCCGGGGAGCCAGGGGGTGAGAGGGGGGTGAGAAGGGGTGAGAGGGGCCTAAAGGGAATCAACCATGGGAGAGAGAAGAGGGCAGGGGGTAGAAGGGATGGAGGGGGCTGGCTGGCTGCCCACGGATACCCCCTCCTCTCTCCCTCTGCCCTGTTTCTTTTATCTTTTATCTGTGCCTATGCTGATGAGCTGCGATGTACAGAGAGAGGTGGGCAGGGAGGGAGGACCAGGCGACACAGAGGGAGAAACACAAAAACAAAAAAGAGCCCTGCTTGTTGTCGGGGTAAACGCAAGAGTAAAAAGGGCAAAGAAAACCATCGAGCGATTTGAGGCTAGTTTTCTAATCTGTGGCTGTTAGTCTCTCTGTCTGAATAATAGTCTGTCTCTGAATTTCTGAACCTATCCAAATGTTCACGTCGAAACTGAAAATGCATATGGTGAGGTGTCATTCCTCCATTTGGCCAGCAGATGTCACTTGTTGGCAGTGGGGGCCACAAGGCAGCAACACATGCTAAAGAAATCTGCCTCTCGCAAGGGGAAGAGAAAGCAGTGGGAAAGATTTCAGCAGGGCTGCCGTGGCTTTAGAAAGATAGGAGGTGAAAGCTCTCGGGCATATTGGACTTTAGTCGAAACTACGACCACCAAATGAAATATCTGTGTCTCCAAAATACAGCACAACTGTGTCTTTTTCATAGCGGACGTGCTGCATGTTAGCTTCATACCTCTCTACCCACAAACTGACAACTACTATTATTTTTCCTGCGTTTCCTCCTCTTGTGTGTTTCTGATCACATGTTGATAATACTCGAAGCCAGCGCGATGACACGGACAATAAACATATAGTGAAAAATGCACCATGTCCATGCAGGAAGAATTGTTTAAACTGCACTGATGATGTGTGTATATATTAAATTTCATACAAACAGAACTAAGCAGACAACGTACAGCACTGAGGTTCACAGGGCTGAATGAAAGACATCAGCCACCCTGTGATATATGCACATGCATGTGGGTGTTTGTGTGTGTGAGTGGGGCTGGGCCTGGGCACAAGTGGGAATGGGCATCATGTGACGCCAGTTCGTGCCAGGGAATGGAGGAGAGAGAAACAGAGGAGGAGGAATAGAAGGAGAAAAGGCAAAAATAAAAGGGAGGGAAGAGAGGCAGTCTGAGGGAAGAAGGGGGCACAGAAAATGACAAAAAAGTGAATGAAAGAGAAGAAGAAGAGGAGTGGGGTGAAGAAAGGGAACGAGTGATGAGAAAGAGGGGGTTAGAGAGAAAGGGAGGGGGGTGAGGTGGGTGGGGGCTGGGGGATTGTGAGAGCTGTGGGAACGTTTTGCCTCGCCAAGAAAGACGTGAGCAGAGAGAATAAAAGAAGGAATGAGAAAGAAAGAGAGACTTGTTGGCAGAGCAGAAGAGGAGAGCAGAGGAGGGTACGAGGAGGGGGAGTGAAGGCAGCGTACGGCGGGCACCAGCCAGGGAGCAGACGCCATCAAACCCGGCGCTACGGGGGAGACGAGAAAAAGCAAACACACAGCGCACCACAGCCACCACAAGGCAGTGCCATCGTTTTGCCCGGAGCCAAACATTGCAAACTATCCTCCCCAACTCATAAATATCACACCCAAATCCATGACAAGCACCGGGCAGCTCACGGTGACCTGTCACTCAAACGCCGCCCTGTGTGTTTGGACTGGGGAAAGCTCAAAGTGTGACCTTATGAACTTTTGGCTTCACATTTGATCGCCATTCCCCCGCTGCATCAAATCCCCTCGTGACAAATTCTCAGCAGCAGACCCACAGTGGACAAATTCATGCAACGAAAAGTCGTAACGCCGGAAAACAGGCAAAGCAACCGGTGCAAGATGGGAAATGACATCCCCAGGCACACACACCGTCATCCATGTCCCCAAAAGGCTCCCACATGTACAATTATCAGAATTGATTTTGGTAGCTGGCAACAGATTTGTGCAAATTGCTTTGGGAATATGCACCCAATCACAGTATCAACTGCAATTATAAGACACTTAAAGGTACGCTAATCAATATTTTATATTAATAGTGATACAAATGACTGTGTGCAACGTGAAGGATGTTTGGTTTACAGTAATAAACCCAAGCTCAGCCACCTGTGCAGTTTCACGTCTCTTGTTTGGCACCTTTTAGACTTTGTCTCGTTTCTTGACTTGCTGTTACAAATGTGGATGATCACATTAAACATGGGCAAATACTCACAGCCAGCAGCTCAGGTTTCAGACAGTTTTCTACCTTTGGCTCTGTATGATGTCACAGAGAGCGGACCTGTTGTTAAAATATTTTGCTGACCAGAGGCAGCCAATCAGAAGAAAGCAACTGTAGCAGCTTGTTTCAGACAGACGATGAACTGACACACCCACTATAACATGACCTGTGAATCACGCAAAACTACATTAGTAGAGTCCAAGAATAAAAAGCTACAGATGAGCATAATGATCCCCATTAAACACTTTTTCCTGATTTGGAAACCTGTGCCAAACAAAAGACGTTGAGCATTAACAGTGAACGATGTCTTATTGAAGACCATAATAAAGCTGAAAATGAGAGAGAATATTGTTGTTATGGGCAATCATGCTACCAAATGAATGCTAATGGTCATGTATTCAGTTTGATTGCTAAACAAGTCAGCTAGCTTGTTGCAAAAACCCCATGAAAATGAAAAAGGAGCTCATTAAAGCAGGTTGACGGACAAAGCTAGCTAGTTTTGATGGCTTCTGTTGGACTGTATGCACAAATACTCCAAGTGACTTGTTTTGCACTACTGAGCCTAAACTCTGCTTCTGTGAAGTTCTTCAGACCTACACAGAAGAATGTGTTGGGGTAACCACAGGCTCTGTTGGAGTAAATGTGGATTTCAACAAAATGCCACAATGTGGCATGAAAGTTGATAGGTTGATTCATATCCTGTCAGGATGCAAGTTCTGAGCAGAGAGGAATGCATGTATGCAAAGGTAAATAAACAATGTTAACAACTACAGATAGCGCTTCTGGCCTAAGGCAATACGGTTATATTTAACGGTCTTCTAGCACTGCAAGGTTGTGATGGTGTGCTGTGCATCCAGGAGCACGAAGCTTAAAAAACATTCTCACTTGAAGACGTCCGAGTTCTAACATTCCTGTCAGGATTCACACCAACACTGATTCAAATAGTGTGCAGCCAGTATTCAGCTGATGTAATTCCTCACATGTTTTAATACAACATCAACAAAATATGATTCAGTTTATAAGACAACACGATTTGCATCTCGCTCTTTATTTACACCAATGGGTTTTCAGCCTGAACGCACTAAAGATTTATTTTGGTTTGGTGAACTATGCAAATAAATGCTCCCAAATCTATCTGGGGCTTGGAGAACGTGTTTTATGAGGGCTGTAAAACTCCACACAAACACATAAAGCGGGCCTGTAAAAATAATGTGTGCTCTGCATAAATGCTCATTTGGACTAATGAATTAGGGTAGCGATGAATGGCTGTGCAAGTGTCCACATCCTCCCTGGGTGATGCCGATGGAGGCTTAATGTTAGATGTGCATGATTTGTGAGTAGTACTGTGAGTGTGTGTCTACATATGATACGTTAGCTGGAGTAAGGGGGAAGTGTTGCTCTGTTTGTGCATGTGTGTGGGCACCAGTGACTTTGCTCCTCCTTTAACAACCTCATTCAGCTGTCAAATAAGGAAACCAGATCCAAAACTATAATGAACCAGATCTGGGGTCGACATACAGAAACACAAAGAACAGCGGTACCGGCTAAACGTTTCTATGAAGTAAAAACTTTGTGATTTTATATCTTGAAAGGTGCTATATAAATAAAGTTCTTCACAAGAGCCTACAATGAATAAAAAAACGAAACAAGAGAAATGAATAGAAAGCAGATTTTAAAAGATATTTTTCCCAACTAAACCGGAAAAGGTCCACATCTGTGTTTCTGGGGAAGGATCAGCCACATCTACAGCATGAACTGAAGACTTACTCTTTTATTTGATGGCAGCAGAAAAGAGGAGGAAGAAGAGACAGACAGACAGAAGCAGATGAGGCCTGAGAAAAAACAATCAGCCAAATGAGGGCACAGACAGAAAGACAACCTTTGACCACCAGCTGTCTGGGAGTCACCGTCCAGCCGCATTTGTCAGTCTGTGTCCCCAGATGAACCCGGCCCAAGGGTCAGTGGCTCCCAGCGCAGCCGTGTGTTTGCGCGGCTCGTTTCCGTGCAGGCACGCACGCTGCTGCACACTTGTGCACACGTGCATTAGGGAGCCTTCCAGTGTTTGTGTGCGTGTCCATGCGTACGAGCTGCCTGCTATCTGTGTCAAAGCTGGCTTTATCTCTCAGGCTGATAAGGTGAGTAAACAACTGCCCCGGTCTCCCCGTCTGACATGCTAGCTGATAAACTATGCAGTCACCAGTATCGGCGGCGGGGGGGTGCTGGGACAAGTGAGCCAGGCTAGTCCCAGGCTCCAGCTGCAGCCGAAGGCCTGGGAGGGAAATACTGCAGCATTATAATATCTTTTGTTAATAACATTACAGGTAGGGTTGTGCAGCAGCCTCACGTCTCTCAGAACATACATGAATCAAAGAGCATGTCCCTATATGTCACACACAGAGGATTAGCCTAGTTTGGGCAGCTTATGGCTCCACTCAGGCTCTCTCTTTGGTCAAGCTGATAATTGGAGATTTATTCCTACCATCTATCAATCCATCTATTAACTTATTAACCCAGAGAAAATCTCTAAAACCATCCTGCCCACCCTCAGCAGATCCAACTCTGCAAAGTGAGATTAAACTGATGCAAATCCACTTAGCAGCTTCAAAAAACATATTCATCAATAAGCATCGCTGACCTCGCTCTTATTATCTCAGCTTCTGCCTGCACTTTAAAATCCGACACGCACTGGGTGATAATGACAGGGAGAGGGGAAAAAAGCAGTGAAATTGCATGCTTAAGAAAAAAAGGATGAAAAATGAAAAAAACAAACAAAACAAAAAAGGTGGAGCAGAATTGAGTTAAGTATTCACACTGAGGAAGAAAATCCTCTTCTGAAAATGAGCTCACGGTTAACTAACACTTTGTAATCTTAATACTGACATTTTCCACCGTGACATTTCCTGTGATTATGTCATAAGTGCGCCGTGACTGGTAATCATGGATCAGACGTTTAATACATCTGCTATGAAAATGTCCAAATGAATTAGGCCTTTACTCAATAAGTTCCAACTTAGCGATCGCACTGATACCGCGATCGATCCATGTACGAAACAAAACAAAACAAAAAAAGCAGGATTTGGGTTAAAGTGGAGTGTTTCTCAACTAACACGTGAACACACCTAAGCCTTTGTTTTATTTAGTCTGTTTACTATTTCTAAACCTGAAAAACAATGCATTGAAGACAACCTGCAGTACCCTCAACAACCACCAGGGGCAGCAGCTCACACTTTGTGAGTCAATCCCTTAGTTTCCTTTTCTAGGTTACCTGAGTTAGAAGAAGCACAGGTGAATGTTTGGTTATTAATACGGCCACTAGAGGTCACTTAACTTCAAAATTCAAAACAGGGTGGTGCAGGAGCGAGTCCCCAAACATGGAAATAAGTTAGCATTTCTGCACATTTTGTTCCCTTATGCTAAACCCAGCAGGTTTCCTGAACGGGTTTTTGGGTACACGCCTGAAACAGTCGTGGTTAATGTTTTTTTTCTTAAAATAAAGAATAACAGCGTCCTGGAAAAGCATTTGCTAACAAGCGAGACTAGAGTTGGTAACATAAACATCATCACACTGACCACAGGAGCTTAGCAGTGAGGATGCTAAAGTGGCATCAATTTCCATGATGATCCAAAAACCTATGGAAAAATGCTGTTAGCTTTTTACTGAGTGAATCAGGGCAATGCTTTACTGGTGGCCTCCAAACTGAAAAAAAAGAAGTCATCCTCATATCTCACTAACAGCTTGCAGAGGCATTCGGGGGGGAGGACAGTCTTCCTCTGCCATTACAGCACATTAGTTTTGTGCTGTGCAGCTCTGCTAATGTCCAAAACATACCAGAACAAAATGACCAATAAGTATATTAATTTAAATGTGTCCCTGTCAGTGTGTTCTGCCTCTGTTCAAGGCTGGAACGTCAGTGCAATGGCCGCCCTGCTGCCTATGGGCTCTGCGGTGTTAAACGGAGAGGATGTTCACGTTGAGGGGCAGACCAGAGGAGCCTGCATCTGTTTGGCAGTCGCTCAGAAATGTCTAGCGTTTCACACTACGCCTCTGGGAGCGCTGGCTTGAGCGCAGCCAGAAGTTTATGAAAAACAGAGAGTGTGGGGGAAATGAGGGAACCAGGAAGGAGAGAAATGCACCGGGAGGGGGCTAGAAGAGAAGAATGAGCTGGATGACATGAGACGACAGAAAGAGAGATAGCAGAGAGGAGGAGGTTGGACAGCTGAAATGAGAAAGGGAACCGGTTTAGAGGATGATGTGATGTTTTCCACTCTGCCTGTGGTGCGTGTGCAGGGGTTCTCCTGAGGCCCCCGAGGATCCCGAGGGCCCCTGGTAGGATCTACGAGTGGATTCAGGTGAGGAACAGGTGTGACCACATGTCAAAACACATTGCTACGAATGTGGTAATTACACACTTTAGGGACAGAGGACAATGGTATCTGTATACGTGTCTGTAAGTTTAAACCACATGTGCAATGCCGCATGAAAGTAAGTGTATATTTTATGTAGTGCAAGAGAGCACAAACGCCTGTGTATTCCTTGGATTAACATGTGACAGCCGGCCCTGCCTTCAGTCAAGCCCAGTCCTCCACAACAAACCGGCTCCCCAGAGCCCAATCGTTGGTTTGGTCTCCGTCTCAGCTGTCACCACGCCTGCACTGTCTGCCTCCTGTCAGCTCGCTGAGAAAATACATGGCGATTTATAGCCGTACCATAGGGTACACAAACACACTCACAGACACACACTTTCACATACATCCAGGCATTGAGCTTTCTTCAACAGGCAGAGCAGTTGAATGTGCTCTGCCTCAAAGTGTGGTTGTTATTATAAAGTAAGAGGACATCAAGAGGAGGTTAAAAGGTTCCACACACCAATAAAGTTACTTGAAGTTAAGTACTTTGTAATATCTGTGTTTTATGTGACAGCCTGAGGAGAGCACACACTGACCACAGATATTACTAAAGATGAGCAAGATATGTTTACAATCACCATCTGGTTTGGGTTGCATCTGCTAAGTTATTATAATTAACTACGGAGACGTTCTAAACTAGGCGTGCTGCAAAAAACTAATTAAATGCTTTGAAAAAAAAGGCTTTAGTAATGTGTAAATCAGTAGCTGGGGAGATAAAACTGTCAATCATGACTGTTGGGTTCGCAGGCCTGTACTTAGCTGCAGAAGTCTGCTAATGCAGACATGCCTGCTTTGAGTGTTTGCATAGGGGACGTATTATATGTGTTTATCTGCAAGTATTCAGGCAGTTTAACTAGTTTTGTTCCAGCATAGCCAGATTAACCTGCACTGGTTCTCCACTACTCCACTCACTGTGCTATTAAACCATGCCAATCTTACATGATGTCACCAGTCTTGCTAGTATTGCTAGTCTCTTTATGTTGCCTGTGGGCCAAGGTGTATTTTTCTTTTACATATTTGTAGTATTTTGAGCAGTGAAATCCATTTACATGAAATATCTACGTCTACACTCGTGCTCTCACTCACACTTTGTGCCATAAGCCCCTCAGGTATCCCCTCACTCAGGACAGTGACCCCCCACTGCTGCCCACTTTTCACTGTGTTGTAACAATGTTTTATAATGTTTTCAGTTTTTCTGAAATTATCACCAAGTAAATTTTTTTTTAAATGTGAACACAGCATAGATCTTAAGAAGTAGAAGATGTAACACATCTTTCTCTCGCTGTGTACTATTCAGGGAAAAAGTGTCTAATTCTTATTTTGTAGGGACCATAAGAAAACTGGACCAAAGCTAAAAGCAAAGTGCGCAGACATTAGTAACGTTACAGTTTTAACTACAATACCTGAATGATTCAACAGTCAGTGGAAAGAATTTAAGATGCTTTAGTTTTCTGTCCCACAGCCAACACAGTAACCCTCACTCATCTGGTATCTGAGGCAGGTTAAAACCCTTTCCCTCCATTTCTATATGCGACCCTGCTCTAGTCCTCACACACTCACAGCTCTGAGGGGATCAAACAGAGCAACTGCAGGTCAGATGAGGCTGTCATCTCTCTGCACGTGTTTCACTATTTCATCCAATAAAACAATCAAGCGAGTGTATTCCTAAAGACTTCTAGAAGTAATACGAGCCGGGGTTCTTCCACTTTGGTTTGGATCTGTGTTAGACCCTCCTCAGTGAGGCTGTGCACTAACTCAGGCCTGCAGGAGGGAGGTGGCAGCGTGTTTATTTTACTGTGGGCTGTATCTGGCCATCATTATCTCACACTGCAGAAGGAGCGCTGTAAACAGATGCTTGCGGCCCACTCGGCTGCAATAGTGCGTCTGGCTGAGGCAGCAGCGGGAGTGGGAAAGAGGATCTAAGCGCGCTGAGGTCAGAGGCAATGAGAGCGGGAACAGACTGTGGCAAAATTTAGACGTGCCGGGGCCGAGGCTGTGATTGAATCTGTAGGGCGAGGATGCTGACTTTTGAGGTTACGAGGGAGCGTCTGTTAGTTCTACGACGATGGCTGCGAGGTCTTGGAGCGAGGCAGGGCCCGATGCTTCGGCCTCGCTGCGGCTTGCAATATTAACACACCAAAAGAAAGGTTGGCTTTGTAGTGGTCATAAAACAGGAGGAAGTCATATCAGTTCAAGATGCTCTTGCTGGAAAGCTCAACAAACACTGGCAGTGAAGTTTTCACAGAGCCATGTGGCCTAAACAAACTGCTGTGGAAAGAAGAAGACGACGAAAAAAGAAGGGGTGGAGGAGAAAAATGAAATGGCGTCTCTGTTAGCTGCAGTTGGGAGAGAGCGAGAGTGGGATCTGCTGCTCCTTTTTCTTTTTTTACTTTAATCAAAAGCAGAGACGCTCAGCAGTGGAAAAAGCATGACGAAAAGCAAAGTTTACATGAGCTAAAGGCAGAGGGGGAGGCGGCGGGTGGGGGGGAGGCGGGGTGAGGGGTGGGGGACGGGTAGACACAAACAAACAGACAACTACTGACGAACAGCTGCGCCGAGCACTTCACTGACAGCGAGGGCGAGGGAGGAAGAGAAGGAATGACGGGAGAGAGAGAGCACCCCAGTTACAAAAATGGAAAGTCCACATTTCAGCGCAGTATGGAAATATGGTCCTCATTTCATGATTCAATTCCCGCTCCCTCCCTTTCCCTCCCTCTCTAACTACCCCTTTCCCTACCAAACTCTCTTGCTTTCTTTTGCAGCTGCAGTTCGGTTATAAAAGGCTGTTAAAACACAGGAAGGCCAGTAAAACGGATAAAAAAATAGCGGGCGGGAGGTCTTTTGGTCGAGCGAGGCGATGGAGCAAATGGGAACGAAAGAGAAATGCAGGAGATGTGGTGTGAACCATGAGATCTTACTGAACTGCTGAGTCTCCCTGACTTACGAGCATTTCTGGACTTTCGTCATAAAAACATCATCAGCCTCCACCACTCCATGCCCCGCTTTAATCTCCAAACTTATCTTCTCCTCATCCCTTCCTCATCCCTGCGTTGCGTGTGCAGTAAGACACACAAGTTTCAGGGTTGCTGCAAAGCCCCTTGTTGACTGCCTGAGCAACGCCGAGGAGCCCGGTCAGCTGTGGCCTCTGCGACTCCGTAAAGGCTCATCCCCAGCCTCGTCTCCCATGTCTTCCCCTCATATAAGCCTAATCCTGGTGGCTTTACATCTTAACCCCCCCACCCCCAGTTTCTGGCTCAGGATCTGCGCCAGGGAGAAATTAAAAATTTGCCCTAAGAAGCAGAAGAAGCAGTTTTAAAAACCCAAACCTGCTAACATTATGCATGTTTTCGAGTATCAGAGCCACCATTGGCTCTGCCGAAAAATACTCCTCTTCTGCTTCCCATGCAAAGCATTGTCCTCAAGTGACATCTTCTATGCTCATCTGCTTTTGTTCACGCCACTATCTGTCAGTTACTTTCTTTACTTATTCCGCCCATTCTCTCTCTCCCCTGCTCTATCTGCCCTCCATCAGGCCGTACCCGGTTCTTCTCTGCAGTTCACTTCCCTCCCTGCTCAAATCACCGAGTTAGGCCAGGCAGTTCATTATTTCAAATTTACGGCCTGTCCGTTTGGCCTGCCTCAAGGAGGAATAAAATCAGGCTTTGGTTGGCGTAGTGATCTGGTTCCAAGCCCAAACCCCTCCTTCTACTCTTTTACAGTTTAATATAAAGTCATATCACATTAAAGTTAACGAATTAAAAAAAAGAAACTTCTCCTGTGCCAAGAGCTCTGCGTGACCAGAGAGCACGCACACACATGCATACACTTGTAACTCAACACTTAGCTGCCATCTTTAGGGGAAATAAGTGAATTTGGCAAGAGCGAGTGTACGTGGAGGCTCATGTGGGGGGTAAAAGGAGGCCGAGGACTGTTCATCTGGTGGAAGGAAGCATAAAATTGGACACATAAAAATAACATATATAGTGCACGCCTGAAGTAGACAGCGACATCATGTAACTGTATATGGATGTAGCGGAGTACCATGAATATGTCAACAGCTGTGTGTGTTTGTGTTGTGCGTCTTGACCCCCGTCTATTAACCCGACACAAACGCTGCCACTGAATAGAAAAGGCTGTATTTTAAATGGATCAGGCTCCACTAAATAATGACGGTTGTGCTGTGTCAAGGCCCTCAAAGCCTTCCTATCCCTACATACTCATAGGCCCTTTGGGGATTTCAGCCATTTGAAAATATTTTAAAGAGGCCCGATTGCCCCCAGCTCAGCGGCTCAGAGAAGCCTTAAAACCCTGCAGCTAAATCCCGGGGTTATGTAAGGTAAAGCCCTAAATCTCACTGCGCCTGATGTTACATATTACTGTAATTGCAAATGAAAAAAAGGGAGAAAAAAATACAGGGTGGGGTGAAGAACTGCAGAGAAAAAGGGAGATGTTGGGGGCTAGAGGACGGAGGAAAGAAGAGGAAAGGAAATGAGGGAGGTGTGAGAGGATGGATTGGAGAAAGAGAAAAGATGCAATCAGAAACTGATCAGGGGAAAGAATGAGTGGAGGACGTCTTTGACACACCAGATCCCAGAGGTATACTCTCTCGCGCTCTCTTTATACTCAGTTCTGCTGTTTTTTTCTGGGGGTTTAGTGACTCTCTTCCCTTTTCGCAGGCCGAGTAGACTCGGAGGGAAAGTCAGCGCGCTGGCCAAAACCGTGGACTAAAAAGGAAATCCAGTAAAACTTAGTCTGCGTTTATCATCGGTCCACCGTACATCGTTCGTCATCTTCTAGCACAATCCTCCGGGGCCAGATAGAACCGATCCGACACATGCTCACACAAATGCAATCTTGAGAAGACGTTATAAAGTACCCCCATGAAAAGAAACCCACCGTGTCATAAATGCGCTGTTTTTCATGTCTAAACATAGTTTTGTGGGTACATGTGTGTTTTCTGTGCGATCGTCCCTGAACGTATGAATCTGAAATGTGTGTGGAGGCGGATAAGGCAGTTAACGTTGTGATCACAGTGCATGATGCAATCCATCGTCTAAAGATGTAAACAGGCTTTAGAGTTTCTGTTTTTCCAGCGTAAAATTTCTGGATGGAAGCAGAAAGGGGGGGTTTGGGTTCGATTGTGGAAAATTTGTCTAACCGCTTCAAATCTGCCAGTGCAAAGTTTAGACTGTGAATATCTGTAGTGGTGAAAAGTATCACTTAATCGCTGCTTTTCTGAAACAAAATGAAAGAACACTGCAAACTATTCTGATCAATAACAAGACTTCACTTGTTGCTTTTGCAACTTGTTGAACTCTTCTAGGACTCAGCCTGTCTTGATCCTGCCAGTCGCCTGGTACAAAATGTCAGAGTCTGCTGATGTGCGAATATTTTGCTGCCCTTACTGCTAGAGACTGGTTGTCATGTGTGCATGGCATCAGTTAAGCCATCGGTTAAACCCCACGGAGGATTTCCAGCAGTGAGAACTAAAGAAGACCATTTCCTGTGCTGTGCACCATGTAAAAAAGGACGTTTTCTTGACCTGATTCCCTGTCAAGCTTTCATCCCATTGCTGCTGAAAGCTTTCACTGACACACAAAGACAATCTGCTGTGTGTGGATGAGCCAATTCAATAGAAATTCATCAAAGCTTGTGGATTGATCGACAAACTGACAGGACCTCAGTTCTGCTCCACAGACAGCTGGAACAATAGGACCTCAGAGGAAAGGGGGAAGTAATTGTTTGAGACTGTGAATGCCTCGGGGAACTATCCCCAAAGTGAGACCCACACTGCATTATAGTCATGTAACCCGGCCTGTTGCTATGCCCATTAAACTTCATAATGAAATTAAGCCTGCATTACCACTGGCACCGGGGACTGGATTATACATCGCTGTGGATTAGAGGGCCGTCGGCGGTGCAAACTAAAGAAAGGTTAGAGCGAACGAGCGAAGGAGGGGTGGCAAAATGCCGCTCACGAAGATCACTCACACTGTCTGTGTCGCAGGCTGCCATCCAAGAGAAGGCCAGTCAACAAAGGGACAGTTAAAGAGGAGAGGCTGTAAGGCGTGCACTGGTGGTGGATGTCAGGTAAAATGAGATGCAGGGTTGAGTTGCTGCAGTGTAGAAGTCAGAAGATCAGTGGAGGTTTATGTCAGATGGCACTGTCACACCTGAGGACACATTAACAGCAGAGAGTCTGCTGCAGCCCAGCTGAGAGATAAGCTTTCAAATTTATCTGTTAAGGCTTAATTCTCTGAGCTGGCTGAAGAAACGCAGGAGGAAATGCGTTAGTCTGCAACCCTTGAGCAAAGGCATCAGTACCTTTCTAGAAATGTTTTTATGAATGCATTCCCAGCTACTGCCTGTCATCGTAGTCTCTTTCAGAAAAGCTGGGTTTGGGCACAAACAGCGTCTCCTGAAAGGTCAAAACTGACTGATGCATCTAGGACATGACAAAGACTGTTAAGACCAAAACCTCATATCCCGATATCAGACATCTGTCGTCCGATAACGATATAAATCACAAAAATTTAACATTTTCTGTAAATTCTGTGAATCTCGGGCAGCTCGACTTGCGTGAAGTGTTTCCAGCTGGGCGTCATGTAGCTGGAGTCGAGTGTTTTAACCGATGCATGAAACGATACATTTTTAGACATAAGTTGTAACGGGCGCCGTTTTCTTTGTATTTATTACACGGCGTGCTGCGGGGAAAAGCCTGTTCTAACGTTTGAGTCTAAGGTTTATTTTTAGCTTTTTTACTTCTCATCCGTAAATACTCTGCATCTTTCACGTGATTCAGTTTATTTTGAAAAGTCTCAACAGGATCTTGAGCTTTATTGTGAAAGGTTTATGTGGAACATAAACAAGCGGACACGCGATGGTTTTACTGTCGTTGTTGCTAACGACAACGCATAAAAACAGGCGCTTGTCCGTCCGTAGTGTGGTTATATAAAATATAAGAGAAAGAGAGAACTTTAAGAAATTAATAATAACTACAGTGACATCAGAACGATGAACAAATATTGCTGTAAACAGTTTATTTTGCGACACCACGAAACAAACGATAGCGTAAAATGAAACGACAGATGTTTTTATATCGTCGTCTGATATACATCGTTATATCGAACAGCCCTAGTTAAGACCTACACATATGTTTGAGTTTTTTCCTTAACCCATTCTGTGACAGCTTTCACAACATGTCATTAACCAGAACTGAAAACCAAAAGAACAAAGTTAAAGAGACTAAAGTGCAGCCAACCCACATTTTCCTTTTACAGTGACACAAAGAAGGGTCCACATTCATTTTAGAACAACACAGCTGGTGTTATTAAACCTTTTTATTAGATCCTTCTTTTCTGCAGTTGCACACTTACATGCAACACAAGGTGACTGGAGTAATTAAAGTAGAAATACTTTGTTTACTTTGAGACTTGTAGACTGTGGAGTAAAGTGGGCACTATTCTTTCTTTGTCTTAATGCTGATTTCAAAACACAAACACTCATTTGATCTTGAATTAGGTCTTTGGAAAGAAGATTTCAGATGCCACTGGGTAACAAAGACACTTCAACTGACATACACAGAACCTGGAGGTACTTCATCAAACAGCATCAAACAGAACATGCATATGCGTGAGTACCATTGCTCTGACTTTTGTACCTTTGGTGGTTTTTAGGCAACATGATGACACCATGATATGCTGCGTAACATGAGACTTGCTAGAGAGCCCACAGTGCTGTGTTAACGCAGCCGTACTCCATATTGTTTTTTCTTGTTGATCACTGCTAAAGTGAGAAATCAGCTGTTTGTAGTGGCAAACGCCACAGAAGTCTTTCACTCAACTCTCAGCTCCATAGCATCTTGTCATGCTCTTATGTTATACGCCCTCATAGCACAATTTACAGCAGAATAGCTTCCATAAACCAATCCAGCACCAAACAACAGAAAAATGAGCAACTAGCTGGTGAACACAGCGGCTCATTTAGCTGCGAAAGGGCCAGATATTACCCTCATTAGTTAGTGGAGGCAGAACGAGAGCTAAATGGAGCATGAATATTGGACTTACATTCATTAGGGGAAAACAAACGTGACTCTAAATGGATGCTACTGTTTCTTCATATTTGCTGGTTATCAATAGGGAAGGACTTGCTAAGAGGTTTGTGTCATTGCTAACAAATGGAAGCACTTTAGGGCACTCAGACGTTCACCTAATCTATACTGTATTTTTATATGTACATTAACACTGCTGACCACATTAACTAAATGTGAAATAACATAGTGGGTGTAAACAAACGCCTGCTTATTTAGAACAGATGCACGTGTTGTCGTCTAGCAATCCCATAGTCTTACAGCGTGCTACGTGTTATTGTTATAAAATGTATTTTACATTAGGGCTGCCTGTGCAGTGCTGTTCTGCCTCTATCTGAAACTTTCCTTCCCTTCACTCTTCTTCTGCTCTGTATTTTCCCCCCGAATCGCTGCCAACATGTGATTTCACTTATCTTCCAGTGAAATTAGAGTGCAGAAGAACAGACTAATGGTCATCTCCCTGTCTCTACCTTTTCCCCTCCTCTCTCCTCACCGTGGCAGGGCTTGATGAAGGGACCTGTATATTTTGCTTAAGTTTCAAATTCCGCTGCCCGAAAAAAAAGAGAGAGAGAAAAAAAAGTGCAGATGTGGGCTGCTCGCCGCACCTACACAAAAATGTTGGACTAAAAAAAAAAGAAAAGAAGGAAAAAACAATATCTGAAAGGCACAAAGAAAAAGAGCAGCTTAAAGCAGAAACTCTGGACTTCCTTCTAGAGTTCTTAAACACAGAGGCGCCCTATTATTGGACAATCTCAGTTTAATGTCTCCTGAAGAGGAGACCATGCCTTCTGCAATGGTCACTTCTGAACTATCGAGATTTCCATGCCAGAGCCAGATTTAGTTGCACTTGTGAGCCTTCGGAGCTTGAATGCCTCCAGTAAACCTCTCTTATGTTACCCAACCTCCCAGGAGAAAAATTAAGTCATTACATTTAATCACCACCTCTGTGGTCAGCACAGATATGTTACCCCAGATGTGCAAACATGCTTGGCCAGCACAGTCGAGAGATAACACTAACATGTCAGTCATCTATGTCCTAACAACGCCTTTCTCTGGACTCTGCGGGCCCCACAGAGGGACTCGTCCTGTCTTTAGGGTACAGTAATAGTGTTCAGAGAATCCCACAGAGATCTGAGCGCGCTCGCTCTGCGTCCTCTCATCCCATCAGTACCTCTGTGAGTCACGCAGCCACTGTCCTACATCTGCGTCAGCTATCATCAGGGGTCAGAAGAACAACAGCCAGCATTACTAATGTAATGCAATCTGCTCTGCAATAAATCTGCCAAACTCTGACATTTGGAGGGTTTTAAAAAAAGATGTAGTTAAGTAAAAAGTGATGGAAGGATTTGATTTTAGCTTTACAGTTTGTAGCAAGAGAGCAAAAAGACAACTTGCCAATGTGGAAGTTCCTTGGGTCTCATTCACACAGGCTTAGACATCAGTTGTTAGCAACAGAAGCACTCTTAACCAACAATGTATATTTGCATTTCAAAAAGGTGCAACTTTTGAAATGAGCACTCTGTTTTGGTATCACACTTTTATTAGTGCTTGGTGAATAGTCTGCGAGTGTTTGCAGACAGGTCAGCACTTTTTATACAAACTACCGGCAACCACAGGAGCTGGTTAGTGGCCAAAGCAACCGGAAGCTGGGTTTATGTTGCGGCACTGTAGAAATCATCAAATCTTCAGTGCCATCACATTTTAACATTAGGAGCTTCATCCTTTATTTTCAAGAATTACCAACACATACGGATACATACTTTCCGCTGGGATTACTCAAGTGTTCAGATTCTGATACACGCCAGACACACTGGAAAAAACTAAATTAAACATTGCTACAATCATACAACGTTACAATACAAAAATGATCTTTAATGAAATCTTTAATGGATCACAAACTGAGAACAAGCATATTTTTTAACCTCAAATATCAAGCTTTAGCCTCAAGTCTTTTTTCTTGCAACAAGTAAGAAAAAAAAAAAAACCAGGACTACGTCGTCCTGACAGGTATTAGCTAGAAAATCTTTCGTTGCTGTGTTTGGTTCCAAAAGAATTGCAATCAACTTGCTTTTTTACCGGCCAGCTACAATGAGCGCTTCAATGCTTCAATGCTGGTTCAGGGCTCCCCAGTTGCTGTGTGAGAGCACACTCTCACACTGGGGGAAAACTTAGTGCAGGACCTAAGTACCTCACCAATAGTAACCCCACCGGGATCGTAAGATAAAACGGAAAAAAGAAAAGAGAAAGATGAAGGAGGGACGGAAAGCAAAAGACACAGCGTGCCAAGGCAAAGGCGGGGAAAGGATGTGAGAAGGGCTGCTAATGTTTTTTGCAGACACTGGCTCCTGAAGGTTCCTGTAATTGGTGCGATCTGAGAAGTTGGATCTTTCTACTTCAGCTCTGCCTGCCTTTCTTCTCCTCTTTTTCTCTTTTCTTCTTTCCTTCTCATTTTTCACCTCTTCCTCATCCTTTGACCTACAGGAAGCATACTGGCAAGGCTTCTTTTCACATTCACCGTCTCCTTCATTTAGCAAAGGCAAGTCAAAGAGGAACCACAGATTGGAAATAGTAACACTGAATCAGAGAGCAAAATAGCTCTGCCCTTCATGGAAGGCCCTGATTATTCCAATCAAAACGTTAAGTCAGCAGAGCTCTAAATGAGGCCAGAATAGCCAAGATCAACGTCGGTGAAGAAACACAGGTGGCAATTTCATGATCACCGTGAGATTTTTCCACACGAACTCCTATTTTAACCTCCATGTGCCGCATGCATGGCCAGTAATCAACGTCGGTGATCCAGTTCCAGTAATCATCATCATAGCGGCTTATTTGGCATAATCTGTGCGCAGTGTGCAACATCCAGGGGCTCCTCTCTTTACAGCAGCACGAAAGCATTAACATTTGAGTGAAAAATGAAATAAAAATATCTGTGATATTTCTTAAAATATACTATATTTTCTATACTGTTCAGTTTGCACTAGTGCAAAGACAGCAAGTCTCAGTCTTCCTCCGAGGTCAGAGGCAGAGGGCCTCTGAGACATGAGCACCTTTAAGACCTTTGGCTTTACAGCTCAAACAGAGAAGATAAGCTTGCTTAGCAGAGCATAAAGACTACCTACACACAGTTCTGATGTGAGGACTCAGGGACTTAGATGGATTATTCTCCAGCTATATGATCCACTCATGACCATGCATGTGTAGGTGTGTGAACCCGAGCGACAACAAGCCAGACTTGGCTTCGTACACCAAAGTGGCTCCACCGAGGAAACTCTGCTCTATAGAAATCAATATGTGAGCTTGATGCCAAACAGCCGAAGCTTGTTTAGTTTAAGAATAATTATAAGGAATCCAAACTTCTCAAATACATCAGTGTTAATTTGGGGAAAAAGAGAACTTACTTTACAGAAACTGTGAAGTGAAACTCCGCATTCAGGAAAGAAAAGCCCTTTCTGGGTTCAAGGACTACAAGTTTGAAAATATATAAACTTTGAAATTAGTTTACCAGACTTTTCTTTTCATAGGAGCCTTTATTTGTCAGATATACATTACACACAGCGATCTTTTCCATATTTAACAGCCAAAAAGCAGGTTCTGTGGTGCTGTAACCATCATGTGCACAGTAAAACCACGACTTCTGATCAATAACTAAGACTATCGCCTGTACTCTGTAGCCGCAGCTCTTCGTTAGTAAAGCAGCTCAAAGCCAAATCTGCCACATTTACCACTCTGTTCCAAACGTAAACCTGCTATTGTGAATGCGTTCATACACTGACAAGTGCGGCTACATGCACGCTACACAGATGGTGTATCTATAACAGTCAAGAAAGTGAGTCATCATCTTGGCTACCCAGATGAAGAAAGAGGATCACCAACCAATTATCAGCCGGCATGAAGAACACTGCAGCACAGACAACAATGCTAATGCAAAGAGCAGCAGATTCTTATGAGACACCGAGTTTATTGTTGTTGTGGAGTTACTTTGTATTTACATGGGTACATTAATGTTAAACTGCCTTGCGTGGTTAAGGTGCTTGAGAAGTTTTTAAAATGGAACAGCTAATCAGTCATCTGGTGTGCAAACACTTCACTTCAGAGAGACACATCACAACCATTTTTAATATGTTCACATGTGCACATCTGGTATACTATTTTGTTTTAAATGGCCCAGGAACCTTATAATATAATGAGCCATGCTAATGCTAATACAAACTTATTAAATTATTTGAAATGCAGTGTAAAATCAGCAAAACCCCCAACCCTGAAATTATAATTTGATAAGGTCAGAAAAGGCAAGCATCTGATTCCAGCGGTTGATTCTAGATAACCATCAATACTAAACACAGGAAAAATATCAAGACCCATCCTGGTGGTCAGCCCTAGGATACTTTACTTTTTCAATAGGCCGTCTCTGTATGAAAAAGCAGTGGTAATAATATAAGGTTGCATGCCTCAAACTATAAGTGGATATCCTCTCTCCGTAAAGGATCATCCCATTTCCAACCAGTGCGCCTGACCTCCGACTCCGATTTTGTCCCCAATCAAAAAAGCACAACCTCGTCTTTTAATCCAACTCCATAATCACAAACTCTCCCGTCCTCATCAGCCACACATCACTGGCCTACAGAGATTTGTACACAGTGTACAGAGCTGAGCGGCGACCCTCATATTACAGCAAATAAGTATCTTCCATGATTAAATCATTAAGGAGCTTTTTCTTTTTCCCCCTAGCTAAAGCCCTTTCCTCTAAATTTGCCTCCGTTCAACCCTCTCTGCTGTTTGATCTGGAGTTAGAGAAGGGATGGAGTGGGCTGGGGCTGGTGGGACGTTAGTGATGGTGGGGGTGGGGATTAAGTTGTTTGGGCTGTCCACAGGCTCAAACGCTAAGCGCTCAATCACTCAATCACCGGGATCCACACGCTCACTGGGACTTAGCCTCACAGATCCCACTGACATTGACCGTGCTTGGTCCGCTAAATCTATCTGCGCCCGAGCTGACCTGCACAGCCGCCGATGAGCCTGTATCTCTATCTGTATTGACCAATTTTCCATCACTATCAGCTGCTTACGATGGAGGATGATATCAAACAGAGAGGGGGAGAGGAAGAGTGAGAGCAGGTAGGCACAGGATTAGAGGTCTGCTTTGTTTTTCTGCACTGTACATTTTTAAAACACATTTTCTGACTGTAGCACCAGAAAAAAAGAACAAAACATAAGCTGAAAGGCACTTTTGGGACTCATCAAATAGTAACGACGCCATTTGTTGACAGTCTGTCTTTCTAAAGCTTTCAAACTTCTCAGTTGGCGTTCTGCATGCCTGAGAGATCTTTACACCCCGTTCCCCATCCAGTGTTTTGTGCAGCCAGAAGATGACACACTTGTTTCATTACAAATATAACCTCGTTGCTGCCTCATAACTCTTTTTGCCGTTAATTCTTCCCTCTGTTTTTCTTACAGGCTGCTGCTACGCGGACGGGCCAAAGGTGCTTTTTTTAATGAGGAGAATGGTGTGTTCGTGAGAAGAGGCAGATAAAAGAGACAGAGATAGAATATCGGAAAGTCTTAAAGGTCAACTGTGTGTTCACTTCCTGTTCTTTCAAAGCACATTAATATCACTATCGTCACCCATAACATCAGTCCTCTCCCACACCTCATGTACCATTTGGTTCTCATGCAAGAACATTTTTCTATCCTAAACCCTCTCAGATCCAGCAAAGCTTGTGGTAAATTGTCCATTTCAACTTGATGAAGGTCAAGTGTTTGGAAAAGTTAGCTTCTATTAGTGAGCCTTAGCACAATCAACACTTGTGAACGTGCTATATGAAAGCCAGAGTTGCCTCAGGACACTTTGTTCGAACTTATTTCAATTGGAAAAACTAAAATAACTAAAAATCTGAACATTTAGGATTTTATTTTGTCTGAAGGAGAACATTTCTGCTCACAGTTAGCCTGGACACATGTGTAACAGCAGGAGGCAGAGGCCCGAATGCTTTACAGGAGTTTCAGTTACGTGGGAAGAATAAATATTTATGAGGGAAGTGTCTTCATGCATGCTCACAAAGTACTGAAGTTTAACTTCGGCAAAAATTAGAAGGAGTCTGCTGTAGATGTCGGTTTGCCTTAGAGTATGGAAAGTAAAGTTTCCGAACTCGAGGATAAATTAAGGGACCAATGGCAAACCACAACCCCCGGTTCAAGTTCGAACAGGGACCCTTGATTGATCGCTCCGTCAACTCCTTCAACTGTCTCCACTCTAATGTCCCCAGAAGAATACTTGGCAGTGTCAGTAGCTGCATCGTGGAACCAAAAGAAGCAAAGAAGTCAAAGGCGCACTGTGACAAAAGCAAAGAGTAGATGGACAAAGTTAAAAACCCAACGCAAAGGAGTACATCAAAGAGAGACGAACTGTTTGAGAGCATGTGACAGTGATGAAGATAAGTGAGGCAAGACTGCGAGGTGGAACAGAAAATGATCATGGTCTGCAAAACCTGGAGTATAAGTTGCCAAGCCAAAACATGCCAATCAGCAATCAGCATCCTTCCAAACCTAGAGAACGGCGCTCGTTTGGCAGCCAAAGAAAATAAAACCAACATCAAACTCAACTGATCTCAACATCGGCTGATAGCTCAACTTGGTAAATCTCATAGTGTACGCTATTTAGCTGTTAAAGATCTGCAAGCCACTTTGTAACCCAACTCCACCCCAGCTCCTCCTTTTTATCCCGTCTCTGACTCAATGTCATATCTGTTGTGACTGATGCCTGCGCTGTGAGGGGGTCTCGCCACAGCTCTTTCTGATTTCCATATATGTGTGGAAACGTGGGGAGGTTCCACTGAGCTATGATGCCAAATCTAAATTACAGCAGATGGAACTAATCTTCTTTTGACTATATTGACCCTGACTGAAACATTAAGTTCAGTTCACAGTTTATCTTAGTTGGTTTCAGTGTTTTATCCTATAGACAAAGGTGGACCAAACTCTGAAACCACTCTGTGCATATATTCCTCGCATTGTTTCTGATAACTGGCCTGCCACACCATGCTCCAACACCTACCCATAACGGAGTGCAGATCACAATCAAGCATGCTGCTGGGTCACTGCACTACACATACAAAGTTACACAGAGTATAGGAAACATCAGGGAATGATTAGGCTAATGCAGCCGTATTACAAACAGAGAAATACTGCAATCCATTCAACTGTGTGACGGGACTTTTATTGTCCAAAACTTTATTGTCCAAAGCTTGAGGAAAAATCGCCTCGATGAGAGCAAACTGTTGATTCAGGGCTCCAGCCAACAGCAGTGAGAAATTTAGCCAAGTTCTGTAAGTCAGCCTTTATTTATTTTTGTATTATTAGTGGGTTATTAAATTTTCATTTTTATTAACACTGCCTCACTGCTTCACTATTTGTCTTTAATGAGTATTCATACTTTTATTTATAAGTGTCATTATCTAAACAGCTCATCTTTACAGCCAATAGAGGGTCCCCACAGGGGTTACTTCTGCTGCTGTGGTGGAGAGCTGTTTTGGAAGTATTTATTTCTGGAACTGATTTTCTGTCGATAACGTCCCTCTTTGAACCGTGCACATTAAAGACCAGCTTTGTGTTATTAAAAGAACTATAATATCTGACATGTAGTGTGCAGATTTGTTTTTGTAGCCTGCTTTTCAAGGATGAGAAGTGAAGAAAAACAATGAGAAGGAAAAACAGAGGAATAATAAAGAAACTTGTGCTGGAGCTGAAATCTTGGAGACCCAGAGGTGACAAAAGATCACGCTGAGGGTTTGGAGGAGAAGAAGTAAGATGGAGAGCAAGCGGAGCGGCCCTGGTGTCTGTTTTCCCTCTGGCTGGTGATGGGCGACTGCAGCCAGCATAAACACATGCCTTCATGGCTCACACATTTCCTGCTTCACTCCACATCCCAGTGCTGGGCCACACAGGCTCAGGACACCACAGTGAGTTATACGCACGGGCGTGAGTATACCTCCGTACATGCATCCATGGCATGCTACTCTTGTGGTTAACATGGATTTAACCGTTTGCAGAAATCTTTCTCTTATCACAACTCCGACCACGTCTGTGCAGATGCCTGAACTCACAATGGTACCCGCACACAAATCACACATTAAAAAGCTCCATCTCAGCTGAAAGGAGATCTATTTCATACTGAGCTTTGAGGAAGGAAAGAACCAGCCTCATTCCCATCTCATATGTGGTCTAACAAGCCTTAGCACTATTCATTTAGTATTTAGTATTTATTTATTTATTGTCATTGTCAGAGAACAATGAAATTGCATTTGGGGCTTCCGTACAACCCGTAAATAAAATAATGAAGAAAATAATAAATACCCCTTAAAACCCAAGTGTAAATATTTAACCCAGTGTGACTCCAGTGCAATAAGACAATCCTTAGCAACAACATGAGAACATGACAAGTAAACATGAGAACCTGACAAGTAAGTTCATTGCTATTAAGAAGTTGGATATGGTTATTGTCCGTGAGAGTGGGGCAGAGAGTTCAGGAGCCTCACAGCCTGTGGATACAGGCTGTTGGCCAGTCTGGATGTTCTGGCCTGTATAGACCTGTACCTTCTCCCTGAGGGCAGCAGATGGAAAAGGTGGCGCGCAGGGTGATGTTGGTCCCGCAGGATACTGTGCACCCTCCTCAGACAGCGAGTGGGGAAGATATTACTGATCTCTGGCAGACTTGTTCCAATAATTCTGCCAGCTTCTTTCACCACCCGCTGGAGTGCTTGCTGATCGGCCTTGGTGCAGCTGGGGAACCACACTAGAAATCCATACGTCAGAACGCTGCTGATGGCACAGTTGTAGAAGTTCAACATCAGAGATCTGGGAATGTGTGCGCTCCGCAGTCTCCTCAGGTAGTAGAGGCGCTGTTGGGCTTTCCGTGCAACTGAGGTGATATGGTTGCCCCAGGACAGGTCCTCGGTCACAGTTACCCCCAAGAATTTAAAACTGCTCACCCTCTCCACCGCCTCGCTGCCGATGAAGAGAGGCAGATGGTTGTTATGACCCCTCTTCCGGAAATCTACAATGATCTCCTTGGTCTTTTTGGTGTTTAAGACCAAGTTATTGTCGTGGCACCATGACTCTAGTTGTTGCACCCCCACTTGTTGGCGTACCTCTCCTCCCACAGGCAAGATATCTTAATGCATAGTACTCCTTCTCCCTCACATACGTGTGAGAGAGCGTGTTGCATCATTCTGTTACTTTAAGGGGGAGTGGAGCAGCAAGGCTGTCTAATGTGTTGATTCTACACAGTTCCTTTCATCTATTGAGAGCCTTTTCTCATCTATAGCGAGAACCTCCTCAATCACCTTTGAGACAAAATCAGGCGGAAAGAGAGATTTAAGACACAATGACGATGGGTAGAGAGGAGCAGGGCTGTGTGGGAGATTGAAAGACGGGGGGGCTAAAGAGATGGATCGAGGAAAGAGAAGGTAGAAAAAAAAAGAGTCAGCGGAGGGGCTGCAAGGGACCTCGCGATCCGTTATCCTAGAGAGACAATTCCCAAGAGGACCTGCCGTTAATTGGAAAAAGACATTACTGGTCAACTCCAGCTTTGTGGTCTCCCATCTACACTCCACTGGTATACTACCAAGCTGTGCTTCACTGCATGAGTTAGAGAAGCACAGGAGAAAATGTTCTTCTGAACATCCATTTCAGCAAAGGCGTTAAAGCTTTTAGAGCTGAGGGGTCGCCGAGGCACGTCTCTCTCTCTCTCTGGTAAATGGTGTGTAAAACAGGCCTGGTGATGAAAGTGGCTGTCCCAGAAGGAGATGATTATCTGGGGCAAATTTCACACACTGCGGGGCACTGAGTATCCCTTAAGGATCGTGTAAGGGCTGTATAGACATTATATAGTGCTGGATGAGTATCCCTAAAGTAACGGGGTAATCATCTGGGCATCGTCTGCCTTGAATGGAAAACACACTCTTGTCCATAAATCTGGTTAAGGAGGAGCATTTATTCAAAGGCTGTAAACATGAGAAGATAAACGATTTTTACGGTCTATTCAAAGAGCTGCTATAGTTGCTGTGTGGAGTCTAGTCTCGAATAGATCCCGGACCGAGACCTGGGAGCACATTAGGCCACAAGAGACCCAACATATTCTCATGAATGACTCACACAAACTTACAGATGTACAGCACATTGTGAGATGAGGAAGTAAAAAATGTGACCAAAAGTCCACAGAGGGAAGTTGGAAAGATGCAAGTGGCATGAATCAGAGCACTTTCATCCCAAAGACATGTGTTTTTCAGACGTTCGCTTTACTTTAATTGTTGATGTTTCATTTCCAGTGTTTGGCTGGATGGAGCTACTTTGTTAGGTTTATGAATATGTGGGCGAGTGTTTGATTTAAAATACATGCATTCACTAATTAAATAATGCAGACATGAGATGTGATACATCTGCTTTATCATTTGTACTTCAAACCTCCAGCTCGCACAATATTCTCATATTCACTGCACAGTTTAAATATTAGGAATCAATTAAAATAAATCTAAAAAAGACTTAAGGAGTAGCTTTTTTTAAGCGCGCAAATGCATGTTATACTGCAGAAGCTAACCAGCAGCTAACGTATCAACCTGCAAACACAATGTGTGAACGTGAAATATTTGATGTTTGAAATATTTGGTTCACCCAGTACTATGCAATCCTATACCATAAGGCCTGGATGGCATATGGTAAACGCAGTGGTATTTATATAGTGCTTTTCTGGTGATCGCTTATTAAAAGCTTATTACTGCAGCTGTAATTTAACTGCTGACCGTTAATAAAAAAGTGATTACATACGCCTGTGTTGCCAGCTAACGAGCACAACACCGCTCCCAACACACGACCGCCAAGTGTTGAATTAAAAAGACGACTGATACATTACCTCGCTGATCAGCGGCCACGGTCGCTCAGCCTGCGCGCTCATGTCGAACAACATGTGTTAAGTATGCTTGCTAAGGTCATCAGGGTCCACAAGATGAAAGCTGATCATCAGCAGGTATATCAGTTTACATGAAAATGAATATGCGTCGCACAAACTCTCTCATGTGACATTTTGTGTGCGTTCTACACGCCCCCTCTCTGTTTGCTTGCTTTTCACTCTGCCTGCAGTCTCCTAATGGCTCATGTGAGGTCGTTCTTTTAGAGAGCGCACTGTTTAACCCCTGTCAGCGCATGCATGTCTTTGCATATGTATGCATACATATAAATATGCTGCATATGTTTGAGCATGCACAAAAGTGTGTGAGCGTGTTTCTCCTGTGTGTGCCCAGAGCATTTCTGTGCTGCTCTGAGCTGTGGGCTGTTTTAGGCTGCGGTCTAAGTTCAATAAGCCAGGTTTGACATACGCGAGCATTCTGTACAAACACTGTCCAGTGGTCGGCCCTGCACTCTAACCCTGCTATTATGACTGCTGCGCTGCCAGTGTGCATATGTTGCTGTAGCGGAAAGAGGAAAAGCAAGAGGCAAGAGAAAGAAAAACAGCACAAGTTGGCAAATTAGAAAAAACAAGAGCAAAACCAGAGTCCAGAAGGGACAACGAGCTGCCCAGACCTAAAAATATTGTGATGTTCTTCCCCAACGACTGAATATGTTTCTAGGGTAATGACAGGGTTGGACAAAATAAATACAGAGTAAAGAAGCTGGCTCGGAGCAAGACCAGCAGGTGTCTCTGCACAGGAACAAGGTAGAGCAGCAAAGACGGCCGCTAGCAAAACCAGTTAGCGCAAGCTGAAGGTTGTGTCAGTACGTACTACCGCTGCTCTCTGTTTAGTCATCGTGTCTGATATCAGTGCCAGACAAGTCAATCCAGACAGTCGGAAAACAATGTCAGCCTCACAGATGTTTCTGAACCCACACTTAAAAAAATTATCTATTCTTATCTAATCCAATTTGCTGTTATAGAAAACAACCCGCAATGTTTCAACTCGGATCTTGATGTACTGTGTAATGAAATTCACCAAATGGAAAAAGTGAATTGGTTTAGTGGTCTGAGACAACCAGCAATGATGTTAATCTGGAGAATTAACTGTACTTTGCTGTACAGTGCCCTAATCTAATTGACCAGTGAAGGCCATTGGATAAAAGCCTGCCCTCCGTGCCTTCCACATCCTGTGAATTACTACACGTCTGACTACCATCCTACCTGCCTGCTGGCCTCTCCATCTGCCCACTCAACTAGCAAATGAAAACCTTCTTCGGCGCACTGCAACCTGCCTAATACTACACTTGTCTCTCGTACACCCTACTAGGCATGTGCTGTCTCAGTGGTGGTTTTCTCATAAAGAGCTACAGTGTCAGCCTGCCTGCCTGCCAGCTTGCTGCTCCCATAAAGACGTAGGAATGAGGGACCAATCTCATTAGGGGAAGATTAGGCCAACATCTGTTTGCTGTCCCGATGCCATTGCTGCTGCTTCTGCTGCTGTGTGGCTCTGATGAGTGGTAATGCCACTGCCAGGGTATTGTACGAGCTAACGTGCACGCAAGCACACCCACTCTCCACACAATCTAAGCTGTTATGAGATACTAATCACTGCTGTCATTGGCTTGGAGTGGAAGAGTTAGCGGTGGCCTGACCAAGTTTGTGTGTGTTGTCTTTGTTCTGCTGCATGGTCCAAGCCCACAAAACAAGTCGCAAAACACCCGAGGGATATGAGTAACAGACCAAAGACAGAACCCAAACAGCTACAATGTTATGAGAGGGAGAGAGGAAAGCAACAAGTGAGCAAGAGGCAGAAGTAGGGAGGGATAGCAGGAGAAAGGGAAACACGTGAGGAGGTTAAATGTAACAGAGGCTTTATTGTTTGTGGTTCGTTGGGGAGGGAACGAGTTGAGCGAAGGAGGGGAAAGGGAGCAGGATGAGGGGAGGGGAGGGAGACAGTGGGAACAACGCGTTGGCAGAAGCCAAAGCGTCAGGCAGACCTGCTCAGTCAGCCTGCAGAATACGGCCTCCCTCCCAAACAAGCAGCACGATAATCTGACTAATGCTGCTCAGTGGAAATCAAACAGCTATGGCACAAGATTAAACAGGCTAGGAAGGAGCAGGTCATTCACAGGCAACACACAAAACAAGCTAGGCTTGAATAGTTGTAACTTACGATTGTGAGTTACAGTGAGTCATCAAATTCAATTCCTCACAGGAAGTTGGAGAGGTTGGCATTTTAACAAACACACCTCTTTTCCTATGACGGAAAAACTGGTGTTTATACCGCACTTATGCCTGTGTTAAACTAGTGCTGGAAAACAGTCGGCACATTAGCGTAACTGCTAGCTGAAAACATGCTAGAAAAATGGCTCAATAAACAGAACATTATCAGAGTCGTAATAGCTGTTTCCCCTGTTTCCACTCTTTAAAAGAAAATCTAACTTTCAGCAATAAGCACGTTTTTGGCTGCTGGCTTATTATAAAAGAGAAAAGGCATCTTTTCAGGAACGTTAAATCACAAGCTGTCCCCCCCGTGCACTGAAAAGCTTCTCAGTAGGTGTCAGCTAAATGCTGCCAGTTGTATTTGGAATATATATAGAGGGGTCTAATGTTTTAATCACTGCTCCACTATAGCTTCTGGTCTCCGGAGGCAGCATTGAGTGCACAGCTGTCGAGAAGCACTCCACTTAGTGAGTGAATAGGAATTCAGACACTGTGTTTGACTTTGCAAGAATTGCATCAAAAATTATGGAAACTGCATGAAAACAAACTGTAAATCTGCTGCTAAGAAACACCAATGATGCACCTTTGCTTTAAAAAACAAAACCTTTTTTCAGCATCTTGAGATTTTCATTAGTGAACAGAAGACACGGTGTGATGAAAGTGTGGAGCTGGCTTTAAAACGATTATCACCGTGAAAAATGAACCACTCGAGTTTCATCTGCTTTCTCTGTTTGCAAAGGAAGATCTCTCAATCTCCTGCATTTTATCAGTCTAGTGTGAAATGTAGCTTTTAGGTGAAAATGGATGAAGTCGGACATGTTGTTGCCATGTTAACACCGAAAGCATAAAACATTTGGGAACCATAAGTAAAACAAAAAGAAGTTTTGACGAGCTGTACACAGAGTTAGCTCCAGTCACATGTCAAATCGTTTCCATTGAAACAACCTTTAGAAGGTCCTGTTGTAATGAGTGCACAGACATAACTGGTATAACTGGACTGATTTCATGGTGATGTTTTTAAACACTGCAGCTCCAAAGAACTTTTCTCTTCTGATTTTTAAGCAGATTTATTGGTTTGCATTCCTTTGCCTTTGATTTTAGACGGTCCTGCTGACCATATGCTGCAATTTTGTAAACTTTAAACTCTGGAAATTAAGTTTTTATTTTCATTTTTTCCTGCACCAAATTATCCGTATGGTAAAGCATCGTACTCTGCTGTGACTCGATGGCCAACATGTACAGTATACATTGAAAGGAATGCACATATGCACATACTTCCTTGTCAGCAGCAGGAAGACAACTGGCAGATAATGATCTGTGTAGGGGCCGAGGGTTTCTCTTTTTCTCTACGTCTCCCTTTCTTACTCTTGCACTTACTCATTTTCTCTCTCCATCTTTGACAGATTTTAAGTAAATACCAGCAAACAAGCAATTATTTCTGGCAGCCCGGGCCCCTTTTCCCTTCCAAAAGACGTGGAGCAGAGGGAGAGGGGGTGGATGAAATCACCCTAACAGATGTGATTTAAATCAATATTACATTATATGTGCCTTTATTTATTTAAAAAAAAAAGTAACACAGGGAACCAAACCAAAATGGGCCCAGTGATGACTGCTGCCCTTTGCATGATGGAATAATTGCTTTTAATACATCGGGGTTTTTCATATTTTAATTTCCTTTTACCCCCTGCTTGTCTTTCTTCTGTGTTCCTGCAGGTCTGAGCAATCCCCCCGATGTTAAAATAATATCAGGGAAAAAACGGAAAATCAGCCGAGCTGTCAGACGTAGAGTTTTAACACAAACCATCTGGTGGAATGATGGAGGTAAACAGGCGCAAACAGAGCTGGCCTGGGAGGAAGGCTGGAGCAGGGGGGTGGAAAGGGAGGCCGCTGAAGGAGGAGAAAAGAAGCAGAGATCCTGAGAATGAAGATGGGGCTGAGAGAACCTGAACTGTACAGAGGAGGAGTTATGGAGACTGTGCTGGTAGGAGTTTAAAAAAAAAAAGAAGTGGAGATTTTTGTGAGAGAGGTGAAAGGTGGAGGATGAAGAGGAGGAAGAGAGACGGATGATTGGGAGGGGAGGATAGAGAGGGTGACAAATTAAGGTGCTGCAGTGGAGACTTGACAGAAGGAGAGGAGGAGTGGGAGCGTCAAACACTCCTCTGTGTTGTAGCCATTATAACAGAAAACAGGACAATAGGAGGGCGTCTTTCCAAAATGCTATGAAACCATTCTCAAATTGAATTTGACTCACTAGAACTTCAACATTCTGCAATTAACCAACTTATTCTACTAGCTTCAACTAGTAGATATTGAAGCTACTGCTGCTGCATATCAACCTTTTTTCACTGATATCACAGGTAGACTGTATATAAAGGATGAGCATACCCACAGTGACATCAGTTTGATTTGTTGTGCTGAAGCTGTTTGCCTTTTTGTTTGTTCGACCATGCTTAAATGTGAGGGTAGGAGCTGGGGCGCTCTCTTCCTACGCTAGCAGTGTCTAGCTAACTTGGTCAAAACAAAACGCACTCACATGACAGCTGAACAGCATCTCTTAGTGCAACCAAACACTGAACAACACAAAATGGCACCTACCTGTCACTCTGAGGGGCCGCGCTCTTAATTATGACTTTAAGCCACATTTTTTACAGGTGAGAGTAACATAGCCAGTATTCACTCATATAGTTACTAGCTGTTTATGCTAGGATATAAACATATGCTTTAAAGTAAAGTCAATTAAACAGGAAGGGGGAATGAAAAACCACGAGTCAGAAAACAGTTGATCAGTCTTATGGCGAGGGCTAATTACTGTGTGTCCAAACATGTGCGTTTAAGAGCTAATTAGAAACTGTATTCATTCATCAACAGTGAAATGTGATTCTAACTCTTGCTGAAATGTGTGGAACTTTGCCCCATGCAAAACACTTCACGCGCACAGTGTCAGATTAGCTTGCCAACTGTGGCTAATGTTACCTGTGTTACGTATGGTGCTAGCATCACAAATTATATGGAGGGCACCACTGGCCTTCTTAACATCTACATCTGTGAAGAATGTGTCTATGTATTGCTGCAGCATAGTGTTTTAGTCTAACACAGCCTACAGAGAAGACCTCATTTCCATAATCAAAGTCATGCAGAACTATGGTGGTTAAAGCAGTCTGCATCTATTGCACCTTGCTTTTTTACAACAATGCATCACAGATACAGAATATAGGCAAGTGCAGGTCACTGGGCAACCTTTCAGACTCAGCAGTTAACACTGGTTGAATAGTCAAGCACATCCCCAAAATGTAATATGTAGGTCGACAGGGACTGTCTAGGTTTTGCACCAAACCTCAGTGGACATCTGAACGACATTTGTGAAGTCCCCAGAGGTTCCTGCTTTAACGTCTCGAGGCCGATGTTATATTATTCTGCTGATCAACAGATTGTACTAACATGCAAAGGATTGTGTCCATGTCACATCAATCTTGCTCGCAATATGCATCGATTTAAAGAATGTGGCTCTTCAAATACTCCCAAATCTGCTAAACACCTTTTATGAAAAAAGAAAAGCTTAAAAAAATCCCCAAGTTACAAAGAAGACGTTCTGCGTGAGAATCGCTGAATGCAAATATACAGTAGGCTTGCCAGTTAATGAGCAAACTCCACAGGGCACATTTAATGAGTGATTTAACTGTGGCGATTAAAGCAGTTAATGTATAAGGATTGGCCACATTTTGCAGCCACACAGCATACTTCTTCCTGTTCTGAATGTCAGACTTGAATGTTGTGCTGTAGAATCAGTAAGCAGAAGCATGCTAATAAAAACTAACTATACTTGAATGAGAAGGTGTTCAGCGAAATAGGTAAAGAACATGTGTGACAGGACACGTGGTTCATTGTGGCGACAGGGAGGTGACGTGAGTTGGAAAATGCTTCAGCAGATACGTCAGTAGTTTTTTCTTACCTTTGTTGAGACAGTTCATGATGGCAGCAGAAACATGAAGGAAGAAAGAAAAATACATAAATTAGCATTATGGTTTCACGCTCACATTTTCTCTCCTCCCTGAGCTTGGAGGCAGATAGCCGCCCACCCCTAGTCTGGTTCTTCTGCAGGTTTCCTGCTGCAAGAAAACATTTATCTGGGTAAAATAGTTCACAGTAGTGCAGCTGTAATGGAAACTTTCCCCCATTGCGAAACTACGCAAGAAAAACTCAAAATGGTGCCACATTCTCTAAATACAGAGTACAAACATAAAATGCTGAAGTCGTCTGAAGATTCAATATTACTGGTTTAAGATAAAGAGTCAAATAAAGCCCACACTAGTTTGTGTGCCTCGAGAAAGCTCAGAGTTTTGGCTTCGATGCAGATTGAAACAGTAACTACAGGATAAACATGTGAATAAAATGTGTGAACAAATCAGAATCAGAATCAGAATCAGAAAGGGTTTTATTGCCAAATGTTGAGCAGGTTTGCAACATTAGGAAATTGCTGCGGTGCTTCAGTACAAACATGCTGTCATAAATTGCGCTTAAGTAGACATGAAAAAATAAAAGTAAGAATAAGAATTAAAAGTGCTACGTAGAAAGATATATACATGAGTGCAGGTGGTGATCAGTGCCAAAACATACTGGATGCAATGCTGTGAAACGTTGAACTCATAGCTTGATAGATTACTTTAACCTAGCGCAGGTTGAAATCTGACCATTACTTCAGGTTACCACTGAGAGCATTGGAAACCAGTGACATTTCTTCATTTGGTCGCTTCTTCAGAGGTAGTTAGCAAGGAAAAAAAACATGTCAAACGGAGACGGTTCGATCAGACTACACTGCAGTTACAGCTCACTTCCCCACTTTAGGGATGACTAAGGAAACATCACTACTGCTGGCGGCATTCATCTTTCTTTTGTTGTTGTGCGTTTTTTCTGAAAAACTCAAGTGTCATTCCCACAGCAAACTTGTTAACAAAGTGACTCAGTCCAGCTTTGTTAGACTGAGTCACTCACACAGGTGCAGTTAGCCTGTACGAACAGGCTAACTGCACCTGGAGTTACAGGAGATTTCATTCTTAGTTTAATTACCAATTTGTGGTCTGCCCTTGCTGCAGCTTCTCTGCTACTCTCTGTGCTCAGAGCTATGCTAGCTGCTAGGTTAGCATGCGCCGCTGCGCCCTGCACTTTGACTCACAGGTGGTCCTCCAGTTTGCGGTCGGTCTGTTTGAGTCACTACAGTTTGGTACTCTATTATAAGTTCATGAAATAAAACGAGTATACCGATCATACTGCTTTAATACTGGTTTGGCAAAATTATTTTTATTAATTAGCAACTTTGTTCGTGTCAGCCTTTGACTGATATTTTTATACAAGTTGCCACATTATCCTTTTTGTGCATTCTTGTGGCCATATTAATCATGTAGCAAAAAAGATTTTGTAGCGATGGCCCTTGCTGCTATAAAGTTCACGGAGTACACGGAGTATAGGGTTATTTTATTGATACCCACAGGAACTCCTTCTCAGTGTTTAAATTTCCACTGTAGGCCAACACAATGACAGCAACCCTCTTAGCTCCCTACTCGCAGACCATATCCACATTAATTCACATTCTTTTTGGATGACTTGAATAAAAATTTACATTATTAATGGAAGCTGTTACAAAATTACAACATCAGCTTGTGAGTGTGGGAGACCAGCACTGCAATGTAAACAGAAATGACCCAGTTTTTGCAGTGGAAAGGAAACCATTATCTGTGTTATTGGTTTTAACAGACTATACAACGCCTCTCCTTGATAAAAATTTGGCACAAAAAAGACTCCAACATCCACACATAATGAAAAGCTGAAGTAAGCCGCATACCCCTTTAGGATGTCAGCTGCCCCTCTCTCAGTGCATTACTCCTTGTGGTGGCGTGCCCCCTCTCAGGTGACACAGGAGCTGATGAGGCCTGACAGAAGGTCAGTGACCTCACTTCCTACTCTAATTGGTCCTGGGTGATAAACCGGCCCCCCGGGACACAGGGAGATGTAGGGCTCAGTGCAGCAGGAAGCAGCGAGGAGTTGTGGAGTGGGGTGAGTAACTGGGGGCCTTGCGAGGCCTCTTCTAACTCGAGCATTTGGTAATGCGCTAATTAGTTTTAAGAGTTCAACATCCCCCCTTTCTGGCCCTCACTAGAAACAGATGTTAAGCTTGAGGAGGGGATGGGGGTGATATGCTGAGACTGCCGAGATACAAATCTCCAGAACAGGAAAAGAAGAGAATGTGAGGGTTCCAACGGATCTGAGTCATTCTGCCGGGCCCCTCTCTGACAGGTGAAGCGGATGACAGTGCAATTTCACACCTCGCCGAGCGAACGACAGATTCTTATGCGTTAGCGGGGAGGAGAACAAAACATCCCCCTGAAAAGCGGCGCACGTGCCCACATGTACGTCTCTCTCACACACGGAAATAGAAAGCAACATAATCTATCCTGTTAACACTCGAACCGCAATGCCCTATTCAGGTGTGTGTGGCATTTGTAACCTAAACAAAGAAAAAAGACACAACGTTGTGGGGAGGTGTGAATACACTGGAACAGTCAAAAGTTGACAGCAGGATTACCAGGAGAACGTGGCTTGCTTTGTCGGTTGAGGGGGGGGGGTCTGGAAGTGATCTGTAGCACTGACAAGAAAACAGGAGTGTGTGTCTGTATGTACGCGGGGGTTAAAGGGATTTAAGGGGGAAAAGGAGGGGGGTTGGGGAGGTCCAGGGAGGCGCAGTTGATGTAACCTCTGACCTTTCGGCACGCTCCACGGCCTCCCAGAAGCCACTTCAAAGTGCACCCTGCATGCGAGTCCCTCGTGCCACAGAAAAGAAAAAGAAAAGGGAGAACGAGCAAACGAGCAAGGAGGGCGAGTTTCAGCTGACATCGCTGTCACCGAGCTGCGTGTACACTCAAAGCTAATCACAAAACAAGCACGCTGTTCGTTTCCGTGTGCACGTTACCATGCACTGATGCACACGCTTCTACCTTGCACCAAATCTCAATACAATGTTTCATTGTTTCATGTTTACGCACAAATATTTCCAGACTTTGTCTCGACATTCCTGTTAAGTAAAAAGAATTTTTTGATCATTGTTCTATACACTTTCCCCCAAAACTCAGCAAGACAGAAACGGTTTGTTTTTAACTCACTAGTGCAGCCCAATGATTTGCACATTATACTGTACATACGCAGTCTGTATGTGTAATGAACAAAATCCTCTGACAGGCGGCAAAACCAGAATCCAGTGACAATGACCTAAAGATATAAGTTATCCACAACAATTAGCTATGCTTGGATCCTCTAAACGAGCAGAAAATGACTTGCATGCTCAAAAAGTTAAAAAGTCTTTAAAAAGAAAAAAATATTTTTAAATACATTAACTTCTGAGACCACAAGTGGAATCTTACGGTGTCTAAATAAATGAAGCTGACTTCAGAAGCCAAAACTGCAGTTCCTTAAATGACCACTCGAGGCTGAGCGCTCACACAGTGCTGTGTTACAAATCTAACATCAGAGAAGAAATGCATGAAATAGTTTTTACAACCAGTTTTGTTCTTTTTCACTTTGCCCATTTCAATAAATACTTACAACACATCTGGGGTGTAGCACTATGAGTGACATCCCCACTAACAAGAGTCTATTTCTTCCTCCAAAACACTCTTTTTCTGGCCCTGGATCTCAAAGATTTGCACATAACACATACTGCACAAAAAAGCCTCTCATCCCAAAACCACAGACCACCCTCCTGCCCCCCCAGAAGAGCATTAACTGTCAAACAACAAACTCCCATAACACCGTCATTCTCCTCTCCATTTCCCTTAGCGTGTGTGGTCTGATTACTCAGGCCTCTGCGGTTTAGCTCTGACCCAGGGAGTATTCAACACAGGCAGGGCTGCATGGGCTGATGGAAGGTTGGGGGGCACTTTGATGAGGGTGATGTGCCAGGATGAGGAAACGCGATATCATCTGTGAGCTGTCAACTTCCAGCGAGAAAGCAGACCCAGAGTGCCGTTATCATGCCAGCCCCATCGTGCCACACTTGATCCCCCAATTCTTCCCATAGCCCCATGGCTATTTCTGACCTATGTAAAAACCACCTGACAGTTGATGGGAATCTGTCATCAACCTTGTTGACTGATTGTGTGTGTACACACACTCAAACATATACATCAACGTACAAGTGCTGTGTGCAAAATATTAAGCCAGCACACATAGTGGAATTCCCTCCTGACTCTAGCTTCCAACAACAGTAGCGCACACTTCCAAGAGACTGGGGAAGAATTGCTCATTTACTTTGGCTGTGTCAGCCGACAGCAGCCACCTTGGCCAGACCGCCTCCTACTGGGTCTCTGCCGGCCTACAAAGAAGTAACAAAGCAGGAACAGCCACAAAGACAGAGGGAAACTAGGAGGAAGCAAAGAAAAGGGGCTGGACAGCCAGTGCTGGAGAGTAGATTTACTCAAGTACTGTTGCCTCAATCTAGTGTGCACACTCTCACACTTCTGGCTCTTGCACTAAATTTTAGAAGTAAATATTTATATGTCAGATAAGAAAGTTGTGGATTAAAGTGCCCATATATATATATATAGTTACAATTCTGTTGTAATAGATCGATGCATGAACCGTGAGGTCACCCAGTACTCATTTCAAACTTTTTGATGATTGCTAGACAAGAACTTTTTTGGACACGGGTTTTGTCCTTTTTTTTTTAAACAAAGTTGTAGTTATGATTTGATTTTGCCTGTTTCACCACATAAGTATGCAAGTGAAGAGAGAAAGAGAAGCCCTGCTTACCACCTACTAACGTTTGTCCCTGTTTGTCTGCACAATTTGAAAAAGCACCGCTTCTCTAGCCAGAGAGTAAAAACACATGATGCAGATCCTCGCTGTAGGCCGGCTTATAAAAGAGCTGAGCAAGAGAGACGACAGGCTGAGAGTGAGTCTCGAAAATACAGGATCAAAATCATCATGAAAGGCAATGATCCTAATGCTATCGCACTGAGGAAGCGAGCCCAGCCGACTCCATAAACACGCTAAGAGTTTGTAAGCAGCGCTCGAGGTGAGAGTGCGTTCGAGAAGGAGCAGAAAAGATTTTAGTCACTTAGTCCTTCATTTCCTCTGAAGGCACGCTAAAGAATTCAGCAATGTGCTGCAAATGTTTCGCAAACAACTGCCGGCCATATTGATGATCACAACTGGCAACATTCCCCCAGTTGGGTTGATTCGGGCTCGACACTCAACAGATTGAGCTGTGCGAGTCTCTGTGTGCTCACCATCGCACATGTTCTAACTGTCATAGCAGTCATCTGCTCAGAGCTCTCTGCATACACTGGCACACACATACACACACGCAGAGTGAAATATTGACACAAGCTGCTGGAAGCCTGGCTATTTTGTGCAGCAAAATGCAGGAAAGGCCTCGTCTTTCCACCGTTCAAATCTTGGCCTGCATGGTTCTGTTTTGGTTCATGTCTCGCTGCTTTTCGGGGGTGAGGGGGCCTGAATGCATACCACATGCTAAACGTGCGCACTCGTGACAATGCGGCGCAGTCTGGTTAGAGGCATAGCATGCTGTTACGCAGGAATTGAGCTCGTAGGGTCTAGGGCGCAATGAGGTTTAGAGGAAACGGGTCTTCAGCCCGACCTCCAGATTATCAGTTGCTCTATAAATGCAGACCCTGGAGAATATCCCAGCGACCTATAATGACAGACACCATGAATTCTGGAGTCAATGAGCCTAACAAATGTTAACAATGCAGCCCCTCTCACTGTCACCCTCCCCCACCACCACCCTTTTCAGCTCCCAACCACTGGGACCATTGTAGCAATTAGTATAATGAATGTGGTTTTGCTGGTAGGTAATCACATACTGTATGGTGCAGGCCCCCCTCCCCACATACAGGCGCTCGGCTTTGAATGCTTTGGTTTCATTACAGTCCTACTCTTTAAAAAAACAAAACTCACTCCCACTTGCTTTCCCTCTCTCTTTCTCTTCCTTGCAAAGCTCGCCTCCTAACTCCTACACCCATCCTTTCCGCTCCGTTCAAATCTAAACAAAAGACACATCTGGTCTGTCTCTTACCCCCCTTTTCTCCCCTCTAGCTTGCTTTCTCTTTAACTCCCTCCTTGTTTCTAGTCTTTTTCAACTGTTTCTATCAGCATAAGAGCAGCACTTTGTTGGTGGGAAGAGCTGGGTGAAGGAGCTTTGTTAGTGGGTCAACAACTCGACTAAAGTCTGTTGCTGGAGTTCGGCTCACTGTGAAAGACAGACACTGTGTCTCACAGCCTCATGCATACAAACTCCTCACCAACTGAGTATTAATCTGACGGTGTCTCTCAGAACTGATCCAGGAGTGGCTCCTAAACTTTCAGTCACATAAACTCAAGTATTCTGTCACAAAAACAAAACCCTGTTAATGTGAACTGATTTTCACGTGAGTAATATTTAGCACGCTTGCTAGTAAAACTGTAGTAGTTAACACATTCTCCTAACATGTGAAAGATCTGGTTCAAGACTCAGAGGAGATACAAACCCTGGGGAGGGTTGCATTATGAAGGGCGTCTGTGGATCCCTCCGCTGTGATGACCTCTGATGAATAAGGCAGCAGCTGAAAGAAGCATTACTGAACTGATTGAACCAGAGTGCGTGAGTTTCAGTACTCCTGCAGAGGCAGAACCACGTCATATTCAGCAAATCATTAAAACTCTCTCCATTATTTTCAGCTTACTCAATGTGCAGCAAGTCTCAGCTACAATAGCAGTCTACTTCTGTTGGTTTCACAGTGGGCACTTGCTTGACGTTTCACAATAGAGATGGGAAAAGAGCCCTAAAATGCAATCGTCATAGGTTTTAAAAATGTTTAAGAAAATTATGTTTTCTGGAGAAGGTGCCAGCAAAGAAGATGAATTTAGATTTCCTCAGCCAGCTGTTTCTAACACCTGCTTTGATTTAACTGTGCACTTGATGTCTTTTGGAGTCATTTGAAACCAGCGAGATCAAGAGAAATCTCTTATTGTAATTCCACAACCAACCAATCGGCACACATTAGCAATAGGTTTGCTTTGTATGGCTGAAATCGGCTTCTACCTACTTGAACTGTTAGTTTACCTATTTAGACAAATCATTCACCACACCGGCCTTCCTGGCATCTGAATAAGCACCACCCAACACAAAATCATGAAGTTTGTGAGTTTTGAGCACACAGGTGAGGAGCGGACCCTTAACACTGGCTACATCTGTTCAAACCGTGTCACAAGCAAAAACGGGAACAAATTTAGAACAATCGATTATCTTCTCAAAAGATAACCTCCTTCATCCGTTGTGCCTACTCACAGCCCTCAGGGAGTCTCCGGTCTCCATCAGGCCCACTGACGCACACACGCAAATGGAGCCGCAACTGTGCTGAGTAGGCTATAAAAGCCTCTGACAAGTATGTGTGAGGGACTGTTGTTCCTCAGCAGATGTCTAATAATGCACATGATTTAATGCTTTTGACCATCAAATCCACCCCGGGTTCAGGCATCAGTACCTGCCCTTTCCAGCGGGGTCACCACGGCTCACGATCTCACCGACTTTCGCCCTTTGAGCTGTCAAACGACACCGGCTTCACATCTGGAGCCAGGGCGCCGAGGGTGCTGTTGTCATACAGCAACACTCTTCTGTTGCCTTTTTGTGTTTTCTCCCACAGCCCCCTTTTACCCCCTCAACCTTATCTCTCTTTTTCTCACTTTCTTCCCAGCTCGTTTCTCTCCGTTCCTCCATCCGTCCTTTGGTTTTATATAGAAAAACATTCCTGGTGTTCTACTCGGCTCCAGTGAAACCTGGTGCTTATTTTCAGTGCCCTAAATTGATAGCAAATGTGAGGACAGATCCCTCCTCTCCTTCAACCCCCTCCCAACCTCCTCCCTTTCTGGCATTAACAGTGAGGATACGTGGAACATTTTCATGACCATACTGAACCCTGGGGTTTTATGTTTTTGAAGGTGTTCTCCTTTTTATTTAACTGCATGTGTTTTTGTTGAATTTCTGGGGAGCGAGCGTCTGCAGCCTGAGAGTCTCCTTGAGAGCAATACTGAGTCATAGACTTTTTGTTTTTCAATAAGCCCCCCACCGCACCGTGGAAACCAAACCTGGTTAGCCTCAGCTGTCTTTACCCATAATTCAACAATCGCTGCGTGTTTGTTTTCTCGTTGTGCCTCTCTCGCTCTCTTCCCCTTCACTCTCTTTCTCTGACTCTGTAAGTGAAACCCTAACTGCTCCCCTCATTTTGATCCAGCCAACTGAGTTCTGCTGGACCAAAATGCCCTCTATTGTTATGGATGTGTGCCGAGGAGAGAAACTGAGCCTCACGGATCGTCCCTCGGTGGGTGAAGCTCATAATGGTTTTGATTAGAAAATGGGGGAAGAAAACCCGAGTCAGCTCCTTGTGAAGTCTGTTTTTGTTCAAAATTCAAACTCTGGACTTTGTGTGCAAAGGCAAAGGTGCAGCCTTGTAACTAAACTGACAAATATGACTCTTTTGCAAACCACACGCAAATCAACAACCTAAGTAACGATGAGCTATCATTTCATTTCACTAATTTATGTCCCACTGCTGATGGTGCAACTTGTTATCCATTTGCAACTATCAATGTGTACGACAAAATGAAGAGGGGACCGTGAAAGCCAGCTGAACATGTTGTGTTCAAATCACGTGGGAGGGAAGGTAATGATGGGGAAGAGTCCGATGTTTATGACTCATGCGTGTTCACAATTTTCTCTTGGATGCTGTTCTAAATGAGTTTTCCAAGTGGGAACTGCTGCTTCAAAACTGCTTCAGTTTTGACAAGTGAAATTTTGAGTAGTTTATTACTTAGCGCTAAGCTAATAGACGCAGTTTGCTAGCATAACCAGAAAACGTAACACTGGAACCTCCCAGTAAAATACATCTGGCTCTAAATCAAGCAAAGCAGCTCTCACAAGATTTCAAAATGTCATGTTCACATATGAATGCTTGACATTAATATTTTATATACAGTGATAGGCTAAAACGAAAAATCTCAGGGTAGCTGAAGGAGACTACAATCAGGAGATTCCTTGAGGCATCGATACTTACAGCGAATAAAGACGTATGTATAGTCAAATGATCCATTGCTAAAGTAGCCAATTTCAATGTTAGCTAGTCACACTTATTATACTTTCTGCCCCCTTGTGGCCAACCGTCGCTCACACAGAGCAAGAGGTTGGTGGTATAGCTAACTGGTGGTTGTTGTGCTCTGCATGGACGGAGAGCCAAGGCTGCCTGTTTGTATTGGCCAACTTTCAGCATTCCACATGTCTTTGTGATTTTCAGCTCCCTGACCTCAAGAGACCCTCCACGCTACTGTAAGTTATACTCACAGCAGGAGCACAGATGGATCAGGAAGGAACGCTGGAATCCAATTGGTCGTTAGCTGCTTTCTAAACACACTTGCCCTAAAAAAAAATACTAGCCACATTGCAGCTGCCACAGCCACAGGTCTGAAATATGAGTTGACGATGCCTCTAAATGTTCAGATCAGTGACATCTCTCTTCTGCTGTAGTTTGAGGTATAAGAAATGTGTGAGCTGGAACAGCATAATCCAAGAAGTCATGATATTAGTCTAGAGAAGGAGAGTGGCTAAAGGAGCAACTCACCACTGTTTCTTGATATCAACAAATAAGGCAAATGATTCAGTTCCATAGTTATGTTTTATTCTGCAACAAGTAAAAATGAGCTGAAAACAAGTTTAGATGAGAAGATGGAAGCAGCGTGTTGAAATTCCCCACTAATGTTCAAAGTGGAACAGCAAGTCTCAGGCAGTGGGCTGCTTTGAGCTTCCTGTATCTTTGTTAGTAGGGCTAGTCATGGGGCTCCCTGCGAAAATGAAATTAGGAGCTCTAACAAAGTTAGAGGTGCTAATTACAGACTCACGCTAACTGTTTGCCGAGGAAAAGGCAAAGGGAAACAAAATGATTCTATCTGAACTCCAACCGCGCCCATATTTGAGCGTAGCCAAGATATCACTTAATTTAATAGTGCCTAACCAGCTACGACAGCCTGTCCAATACCTGTGCACAGTTCATTCGGTAAACAAGCAGATTCTGTCACTTATGTTGACATAATAGTGTCAGTATCACCTTGTCCTGCTGCTCCACATTTGTTACCTTAAGAAACCTAGTAGGTCATTTAAGCAACACGACGAAGAAGAGCGTGATAAACAGTTTCAGGTCAAAGACCCAGAAAAGATGTAAGCTTGTTAAGAAAACCTCAAGAAATGAAGAGAGGGTGCATGCACAAGATTACCAAGTGGTGCTGCGGTGATTAGGGTGAGAGAAGGGAGGGAAGACTGCGTTCGTAGCCAAATTAAGGAACAAGTAGTGCCTTGGGGCTGATCTAAACAGGATTTACCTGTTGCTGTCCCGAGGTGACTCGCTTCACTCATTTACCCAACAGCGCTGCAGGGCCTATACTCCCAAAGACCTCATTAATTAAGGTGCAGACATGCAAAACATTCTGTGTGTGTGTCAGTCTATTGAAAGTGCATAACCACAATCTCCACGCAAAAACTCTTTCCATTTTTACCTAATTATCTAACAGCATCACCCTAAATCAGCACTCCTATAAACACTGGGGCAATTTTTAAACATCCACAAATGTATATGTTAAGAGTTCCACTCTAACAGAGAGGTCTCTGTAACAGCAATTACCCCTAAAGTGCAGCCGTTTGCCTCATGAAACGTGCTTGCTGTTCAATCAGTCCAGTTTATCCAACTTCAGTCAGTAGAATAATGAATTACGATCTATGACAAACAAATCATGGTGTCATAAATCCTCAAAGCCAAACACAAGTGTGGCAGGTGCAGAGATGGAGGAGTGAAGGCAAAAAATTGAACATTTTTGCCCCCGAGTGAACCAGACTTTTTGAATTTATACCTGACAAACGCAGGCCTCAACAAAACGCGGAGCACAACCATCAGCGGGTCATGGCAGGTCGTCACTCTGCTGTTACCAACCCTATTATTCAAGTAAAACCAAAAACAATAACTGTCAACCGCAATCGACAAAAACTGGGAACAAGGCCTGGACGGGCTCCAGCTCCCAGTTTCTACCTCTGCAAATGGAGACCAAGCTGTCCACTGCTACCACACACCCCTCCTAAAACATATTCCTACATCAGGGCTTTGCTCTGGGGATATGTGTCAGGATGGTTTACACTCTAAAAACAAACAGGCATCCCATTGCAACAGCGAGAAAATGGATGTGGGTTTGGACACGTTGGGAGGAGGTGGGATGGGGTGCAGAGACACAGGGATAGGGGAAGGAATGAGGAAAAGAGGAAGGGAGGCGGGGCATCGCGGAGCAAGAGAGTGAAAGTTGTCATAAAACAACAATAAGAGGCATCAGTGCCACCCAGGGACCACATCAAGGCTTCTGTAATGACAGGCTGTGCAGAACACATGTCTGCCTGAATGAGGGAGTGTGTGATTGTGCGTGTGTGTCTGTGTGCTCCCTTCTGTCAGTGCTACAAAATGGCTTTGTTAACTATTTGTTTCTCAGTATGAACAAATGCACATCACACATTTGAAAGGGACAGAGCGAACACACGAAACCTTTAATTTAGCCTGAACTCTGTTCTTCAGTCACTCAGACAGTGCAGACAACTTAAAAATGGCCAAACGGTCAAATAGTGCAGACAGTAAGTGAACATGGCTTCAGAAGACCCACCCTCCTGCTGTTCAAACCTTTCATTTGTGATGGGCAGCCAATCAGTTAAGTGTTGGCCTTATGTGAAGGCAAGCTAAAACAGCTTGTTACAGCAGAGGATGAACTTGGGGGCTGCCCTAAGCACCAGTGTAAGATAAATACGGTTGGTTTTTAACCATGAAACACACAGTTGCTGCATATGGCTGTTTTCAGAGTTGCTTTCTTTTAGAGCACTGCTCTAAACAATTGATTGTTTGTATCTTCCTTTAAATGCCAATTTAAAACACAGCATGAGGGGAAATCCCTGTCTCCTTAGCCAGCAAATGGCCCACTATGTTCACTAGCTAGTAGCTAACTTAGTCTGCTTTTGTTATAAAGCTAGCTAAGTGCATGTCCTGTAGTTACAGGTGGAAATAGGAAAACAAAAGTCCAATACTGTTGGTGTGCTGGAGTGGATTATAGGTTATATACGTGTATACTCAAAAGCAAAAGTGTTGCTAATATTTTAACAATCAGCCTTCAAACAAACGGCATCTATCTTTGAGGGTATGCATTTATGCTATATAAAAAGAAAAACAAACACGAGTTTATGCAGAAAAAAAGGATAATTGCAAGACATTCCAAGCAAAACCCATTCCCAAAATAAAATCGGCTAAACTTCACTGCTATGTGTGATAAACAGTGAGTGTCAGGCAAGGCTGTTTACCAGAACAGACCTGGACCAAGCAAGCCAGACAGGCAGCAGTGGAGTGATGGAGGGACCTGAGCCCAGAAGAGAAAATCCTGTTCTTTTTCACAAACACCTTGTAGAGAAAAAAAGCCTGACAACAAAAGAGGCTCTGTGCTTGGGGCTATTTCAGTTAAGAGCTCCAGCCAGGACAGATCCACTGAGAGCATGAGTGAGATGGAAAGAGGGAAAGAGAAAAGGGAGCTTTATTTGGTTAACAACTTCCACGAATCAGCATGGGGGAAGAATGTGTGTAATTTGGCTCTGTTTGTTTTAGGATTTTAAATATGTTGGGATTACTTCATCACACATCTGAAGACCAACGAGAAGGAGATGGGCGAGAAACTAGAAGGAGGGAGAACCACGGGTTTTGGTGAGCTTGATTTTGGGCAACATCAAATGCGTCGCAAAGGGACGCATGGCTTCGGCAAAGCACGGTGGAAAAAATATTAGCGCTATAAATGTTACAGTGCTTCAATCAACATCAACCAACAGCTACTGCAAAGTATTTGGCTAGAGGATAATGATGCTGGGCAGAGGTTCCCAGCTGTTCGTTACTTTCTTGGGTAGAAGTAGAGTTCATTCCTTCATCAACACCATCATTACTGCTGCGACCGCAGAGCCCGGATCATTTTCACCTTGCGAGTCTATTCGTCTGTCTGTGAAGCCATGTGACACACGCTCACGCGACTTTACTTTTATCACAAAAGTACAGTCGTTATTCTTAAGGCTCAGATCGGCCCTTCTCTGTCACGTTCTTTTTAACGTGTATTTTTTTCTTGTGTAACAACATATAAGATATCATTTCTCAGCGTTATGATCCTTTATGCATCTTGATGTTCTCCGGTTATTATCGCGGTTCTCATTGCAAGGGTTTCCCTTCATGGACAGCAACAGTTCGAGTGGATGCTTTTGGTTTCAGCACATTATATAAAATATATAATATATTAAAGCACAGATAACTTTGCATGTTGCGCTGTGGTAGCCTGGTTAAAGGGACGAGCGCTGGCGCCCGTGGTGTGAATGGTATCTCGTTAAGGTCTGTTTTACAGCCAGGCCAAAAGGGAACCTGAACGCAGATGAAAAGAACAGAAACAACAGTAAAAGAACAGACGGGGAGGAAAAAAGAAAGCAAAGATCCGAGATGCTCTCAGGGCCAAAACCGCAGATAAAAATCTAACCACAGAATGAAGGCCAGATTGCTCTAATTCACTGTCATCTCAAGTATTTTTTTCCCCTGCGTGGAAGGAGAGCGAGGTAGAGCGAGTGACAGAAACCACCCTCTATCCTCCCTCCTTTCCTCCCCGTCCTCCCACACCCACTCCTCTCCTCCATTCAGATTTACTGCTCTTAAATTGTTTGCCCTCTGCTTTTAATGGCCATCTCTAGATCATCAGCTCTTAAAATAAACACTGAGGCTTGGATTACTTTCCCTATCGCCATTCCGCTGAAGCAGAGCGAATTCGCTGCGACGGTGCCTCTCCTCCTTTACGTTAATGCTCTCTGTGTATGTTTGGGTTGCTGGAGGAGCGCCTGACATTAAAGCTGAGCAGCAGAAGAATGGAAACTCAAGTGGGGCTCAGAAGCAGGGTGGTCTGTGTCTAATAATACACCAATCAAATGTTACCACACAAAGGGCAAATAACCAAGTAGATCAGCTCCATTGCTTCTGCTGCTGCTAGAGCAATACCAGAGACACTGACTAAAAAGGCTCATTGTAATGACCGGCACCTTCAAATCACATGCAAACTGCTTCCTAGCAGAGTATGGATTTTCAAGAGAGCATACGGTTTTCTACTTTTGTGGCGACAGATTGCACCCAGTCAAAGACCAGTGAGGGGGGACCCAGTTGGGGCCTGGTTTAGCTCACTCTGAGCCCCGCACACCCCATAAAAACACTCCAAGTGCCAGTTTCCAGCAGGGTCAAGCCAGTGCATGCGCTGTTTCTGTACATGTCTGTTTGCAAATGCGCTTGTTTCTCTCCATGTGTCCATACAAGGCCCACAGGCATCAGGTGTGAAGGGGGCTCAGGTGCTGGGTGCATCCAGAGAGGACACTCATATGTTCTGCTGCAGACAGCGTTTGTTGTCACTCAGCCTGCTTCTATAGTGCACATGGGCATTCGTGAAGGCGCGCGCACACACACACACACACACACACACACACACACACACACACACACACACACACACACACACACACACACTCTCCATTGGAATAGATAGGCAAACAACATCTAAAAGCGCACTTCACACACTCGACTCCTTTGCAGTTGAAGAGAGCCACTGGGGATAAAGATTTGATCTTTTAACATTTAAATCAGTCGGCATCGAAAACACAAGAGCAGCCAATTCACACGCAGTGGGTGTATTACTGTAAAATACACAGGGGTGCAGCTCTAATGATGAGCGTGAGGAACGAGACCTACAGAAATCCTTGTTAAGAGATCGGTTTACATTCACAACACTGAGACTAGGTTCAGGTGTAAATGAGACAGGTTTGGTTAGTTTTAGGGGGAAAATGTAAAAATATGCTGAAAGCCAAACTCCGTCAGCTTAGAAGAAACTAGCAGAAACCGCATGTCTTCCAAGCATCGATTGACTGGTTGAACTAAAGCCACGCTTTGAAAAATGACACCAATTTTCACCAAGTGACGTGTTGGTGAGTGTGCTGAAATAAAACAATATTTATATTATAATTCCTCTCCGTCTCCACGTAAACCAGAAACGACGACAGAAAATCACTCCTCTTGATAGGATGGAGTTGAAGGCTTACGGTGGATGCGGGGATTTATTAGCATGAAGACATACAGACAAATGTTTGTTTTCCCCACACAGCCCTGTTTTCTGATTCTCTAATAACCACTTGCATGATTTATGAGTTCACTAATTTCCAGGGTTTAACATCTGATTAAAAGAACTTTGTTTTCATATGCTTTACATTAATAACTGGTATCAAAAGGATTTTTAATCATATTTGAACAAACCTCTCAAGAACCAGATAAGTTTATTTGGATTTTGTCCTATTATTTATTCATTTATTTAGAATTTTCCGTCTAGTTGATAATGATCTTCAGAACGCCTAAAGGACTGAGAGAAGGACAGATTTGATTTTCTGGTTAATATTTTGGCACTAAGGGCAGCGGGGTCAGTGATATCCCAAACAATAAGAACATAAGGCCAAAGTCAGCAGCACACAGGGGTTAGAGCCGCTTTGTTTGCCTGCAGGCAAGTCTTTTATATCACAGGCTCCCCTGCTTTCACAATGAAATTATATCACAGCTGCCATCTCAAAAGGTACTTATAGCTTCTCAGAGGATAAAAAGCCCCCTGGACTGAACTAAGCCTAGCAAAATGTGTGAATAACATTAAGGGAAAAATCTGCTCTAAAATTACTGTGACATTTTTATATGTCTCACTTGGCCCATGTCCAGTGACAAGTGTTTAAAATAAAAATAGTAAATTATAACACCAAGAAAATCTAATATTCCTCCGTTTCCTCTTAGGAAAACAAATGAGTCATTTTGAATCTAAGACTCTGACTAACATTGCTGCTGCACGGGTTAGTGTCCCTGCTCAGCTGCATATATGTATTTATATATGTGCTTATTAATTTACATGAGTGCTGGGGATGCCCTCTATAGAGTGAAAGTGATCTGAGTGGATTCCTCTGGCAGAGCACTGCGCTCTGGTTGCCCACACTGTAGGCTGAAGCGCCACAGAAACAGCCCAGCACTGCATGGCCACTCAACGTGCCAACCAGGCCAGTCGCTGACACTCCTTGGATATCACCCAGGAAAGGTACACTGAGAGGAAAAAAAGAAGCTTTGTGGCCATGGCAACTCTATTCATCTACCTTTCTGGACAGCTATCCAATGCAAAGGTGCCGTGAGGCCGTTTGGAGCGCGACAGTTACGCTGGCTTTGTTAGGTATCCGCGATGTAAAATGTATGAAGCTCAAATATGATACCGGACATGTGTTTTCTTGATAATAAAAATCCAAACAAACAATTGAATTTGAATTACTCCTTTCCCACTAATCTTCTCCATATTTTATTGCTCACCAGGGAGAGCGAGAAGAAATTGTGTTGTTTTCCTATCTTTTATGAAATTTATGCATCGAAGCTGCCAATAAGAATTCAAATGAGTCTGAAATTATAGACGAGAGAGTGCTGAGCGCTGACAGTTGACGAGTATAATGAGAATGTTGCCATCCAAAAGTGATGTCTGTGAAATGGAGCTGGCCGTCTATATGAAAAGCAAACAGACGGAGAAAGTGAGCGAACACGTCAGGTGATTTTTGTAATTCTTCTCTTTCCCCCTTTGAGCGGAGCCCCAGAGCGGGAAAAAGCTCTGAGAGTTTCCAGAGCTGGTGTGAAGGAGGATGTTGAATACAGGACTGAGTCACATGAAGGCAGGCTGCCGGGGAAAGTCATCCACACTATTTATACTGCTTTAGCCTTCCCATAGTTTTGCACATCTGCAAGCCACTTTGAAACCCCATCTATCTGAATGTGAGTGATGCCCACTCTGTCCTCGCTGGGGGCCTTGCTAATTCTTTCCACCTTTAAATACAACCTTAACTCAGCTTCCTTTACCTTCAGCTAGACAGAGAATTCTGGACTCGCATAAAAGACTTAACTGCCGTCATTATTAAAGTAGCTACAAGCAAGAGTGCTATAGTTATTATGAACGTCAAATCCTATTCTGAGAGCAGTAGAGTGCTTGGAAGTGATGTGAGAGAAGGGGGGAAGGAAACACAGCTTCCTTTATTCTCTCTAACGGCTTGTTCAAAGTGTAAATCCCTCTCTTCACTCCTTTGTCCCTCTTCTGAGCACTGCATTTGCTGTTCAGTTGCTGCGAGACGTGGCAAGCTTATTTATTTATCCGTTCCCCATTAATTAAAACATTTGTAGTGACAAACGCGGAAGTAGTCACATTAGCGCCTAGTTTACACCCACTTTCCCCCGACTCTGGACCGAGACAGAGGAAGACGCAGGCGCCAATGGAGAAGAGACGCACAGGTGCACTTGTACGCAACAGACATAAAAATAAATAAAAAGAAAAGAACTTTAACATACGCTGCCAGGATTTCTGAACCCAGTGACAGCAACTTATTTAAATACAGACAGTTAATTAGACTGTAAGTCTGAAAAAAATGTAAGTATGGAAAAAAGCCAGAAAGACAAAAGTAAACATAATGCTGCAATAAAAGGAGTAGCTTACAGTCAGTAGCTCGTCCATACTGTGCTCAGCACTGGGAACGGCACCCCCCTCCCAACTCGACCCCCATATATTCACTCTGTTATTTCAGGGAACAAAAGACGGGCTCTCGAGGCCATGGGTGGATCCACGAAAGGAAGAAAGGAGTCCTGCTCCTGGTCCTGGCTGAATAGGAGGCTTTCACACTTAGAGAGGCCTGTTTACTCTCCCTCAATAATGGCTCTAATTTTCTGATCATTATTGAGTAATTCCATCCACCCCCATACCCAGCGTTTAATGCTCTCTCTCATCGCTCACAGCAGCACGTTCTTGTCTCCATCCTCGGGCCCGGGTCTGCATCCCGAAAGACGTACAACTGATTTCTTCAGTCAGCCCACAACCCTCACCTCCACTCTGCCTATGCAGATGTGTGCATACGCCAAAACACATTAAGAAGAAGAAAACAAGCAAACCAGGAAATATTCAGAATTGCTAATTTGCCAGTAACATTTTTCCTGACTGGTTCTCCGCTCTGATTGGAGAGGAGCTGTGCTTCATCCTCCATTTTGTTTTGGACCTGAATCCACAGAAGCACGCTGAGTAAGAAAAAAAGAGCTGTGGAAAATATTTTTCACAAAAATAAAAGAACACGTCTGGTAACACGATAGCCATTTTATTCAACGCGCCGACATCCCAGCAAAACAAGACCCGAACGTTCTTGACGTTCGTCTTTTCTGACAGCCCGCTGTGAGAAAGCATCCACGGGAGCGGCGGTGGCTGGGGCGTAAGGGGACGTGCAGAGGGGAAGAAGTGTTAAGCGAAAACAAGGATACAGGGGGAAAATGTTAAAATGAGAGAGAAAGAAAAGGATCAGAAGGAGAGAAGTTGGCAGGGACTGTGTGTCGGTTTGAAAAGCTGGCACCTCCTAAACAGAGCTGCAGCTTTGGGTGCCAAATGCTGCCAACCAGCCCCACTAGCCTGAATATGTGCCCTCCCTCTCTCTTTGTTTTCAGCATGGCATTTTCCATTATCTTTATTCTACGCTTTTCTTTTTACTTTATATCAGTGCTCAATATCATCCTAACAGCAACCACTGACATTTATTACCATTAAATGGGAGAATAAATGAAGCAGGGGTGAAATATTTATTAATCTCCACATTATTAGCGTTCATTTGTGGTTATTTAAGGGGATTTTGTTTGCGTATAATTGCTCATTTTTTACTTTTAAATGAAAGATGTGCGCACGGAGGAGACGGCGGATTCGCCGCTGTGTTCCGCTCCGTTTTTTTTCCGTGTGGAAAGAGCTATCCCAATTACAGGGCAAGTCTCCGTGCATGTGCTCTGCTCCGCTGGACCGAGGCAACAAGGCGCGAGGCGGACCGATCAGAATCTGGCTGCTGGGAAATGGCCCAGAAAAAGACGCTCGCTTCGCTCTTTTCCGTCCTTTCTACACATCACTTCTCCGCTCCTCCTGCTCTTTGCCCCTCGGCTCAGGCGTTAGCAGCCAGAGCTCCTGTGCGGGGATACCTATGTTTTTAGCGGATGGACAGACTTCAAGCCTGGCGCCTGCACAGAGAAAAGAGAAGATCGGTCATGCAAATGCAAAACAGTGGAACTGAAGAGACTAAAAATAATACACGGAGGCGAAACATGGGGGGAGACGTCTAATTTGTGTTTGCTCTGTAGAGGAAAGCAAAGAAGCTGTGAAGTAAAAATAAAGCTCAATAAGCTGAATAGCCTATTTATTTTTATTGCTTTTGTTTACTCTACTCATTAATCCATATTATTAAGTCATTTAATTTCTTGAGAATTAAATACATTTCTGCTCGTTAAATCCAAAAAAGTGAGCTAAGCTGCTAAACAGACACCATGGCTTTTATTTATTAACCTTAATTACACCAATAATTAAAAACCACTGTACAGTGAAATTAGGAAATAAAGCTACTCTTTGTTGCACTTTCTGCTACAAGGAATTTTTCTATTCCCGAAGTTAAGACCCGACCTTCATTTCAAATTGCACATAATTCAATCATACACTCAGCCTTTTGTGTATCTTTTCCAGGATTATTCACTAAACTGGATAATTACAGTGAATATGAAGCAGGTTGGCCTGCTCCCAAGCCCATAGAGCAGCACGGCGGTCGGACCTATAGAACGGGGAGAGATGTGAGGGAGAACGGTTAAAGGAGGTCAGAGGATCGAGCATTAGCGCAACCGCCTCGGAAGCCCGATTGCACGGAGTTTACCAGCGATTCCTTACACTCCGCACACTCCCCTCTTCTTTTCACTTTTCCTCTGTGACACACGCACGCATTAAAAAAAAAAAGCTGGAAAAACGAGGGGTTCTGAAAATAGGCCCGGACGCCACAGCGCACATTAAAACGCGGCAGCGTCACTGACGCTGTGCTGTCATGTCAGAGGGGCTTGCCGATGCTCAAACTTTATTGGACGCATTATTTCAAATGACAACAAAGCGTAAGAAAGTTTCCGTTGAAAGCGTCGGAGCAGCAGTGTTTTTCACGCCACATGAATGCGGCTCCCTCGGTGCCGACACTCTCTGTTCCTCCGTCGGCCCGGGTTACGGAGCCGTGCCAGAACGCTGGAGCGCAATTCTGCGCTCCATCCAGACATCTCTGTTCTGCGCAACACGCAGATCCAAGAAAGAGAAGACAGAGTATTTTTCCTGCTTTAACCATTGTACCTCCTCCTTCTCTTCTGCTTCTGCAAACACTCAGCCAACGGCAAACATAACACGACTGCTACTTCTGCTTTAATATTCCAGCGTATTGCCTCTATGGACCGAGCTTGTGTGTAATAAAACAAATCCCACTCTTTCCTGTTTGCTTTTTTTCTTTATTATGTAACTGCATCTGATAATTTTACCTCCTTTTTGAAGCTCAGGATATTGGGCGAAGCAGATAAGATGTGTTTGATGGATTTAGCGTGACGTGGAGGCGTTAAGTCTCTCAGTCTGGCTGTCTGTCTCTTTGTTTGTCTCTATTAAAAGAGATTCTCTTGGTCATTTGTAATGTCGCGACGACGCACAAAGACACACTGATGGGTAAATGAATGTCTCGGATTTGTGTTTGCGCCATAGCAGCATGGAGATACGGCGTTGTCTGGCACGCGTAGTTGGCTTTCGGACCTGCCCCGGGCACCTCTCTGGTCTGTCTGTCTCCAGCACAGAGACCAGATATGGAGGCTGCACTTGCAGAAACATCTTTTTATCATAACAGCACAAGTAATGAAAGCCGTATGAGGCTGACCGGGCTCCAAAAATGACTAATGCTGGAACTGTGCAGCCTCGTCAGACGGACAAATATGGAACACGTCGCTCGAAAAAACATGACCTGAGCCGGGCGTCTCTAGGTGGAGGACGGCCCGCAGCGCCCAACTGGCGAGCCAGACTTTCCTTTTCGACAGACATGTGATCAAAGATGAGATCAGACCCACCACCCCACCTCTTCCTCATCCCCGATTTCCCTTGCTTCCTCCACAGCCCTGAGCCATTACTGCTGCCATCGAATGCAGCACAATCAGTGAAAAGAAAATTAACCACGTTTGGGATCCGACTCTCGTTACTGCCTGACAATTATGTCATGCTCTGCGCTTGTGTGCAGGCAGGTACTTGTCAAAAAGAAAATGATCAGGCTCGTTTTGTGATTAGCGGGACCTTGCTCTTGAAGCTGTGGTGCAGTAGTGCAGATCAGAGTCCATCAGCTTTGATCTGTCCCTGCCCCGCCTGCGAGGGCCGAAGTCTATAATTGGACAAAAGCAGACACATACTGTACTGTAGGGAAGCAGAAACAGAGGGGGGGTGGGGGTTAGTGAGTGTGCGTGTGACTGTGTATGTGTGTGTCAATCACGCCGCATGAAAGCAGATCCACCCCCCCGCCTTACAGCTGGCGACAGTGACATCAGTGGGGACGAGAGAGCTGAAACACGACGGCGGGGACGAGCTGGGTGAGACGGCTGCGGTCCAATCATCGGGCCTAGCAACTGATAACTTCCGCAAGACACAGACACCCTGGGAAGGGGAGCTAAGAATAAAACTGTTACGCTGCCACCCCAAAGGTTAGAATGGAGCCACTGTCTGCCTGTCCTCTGGCTAACCCGCGCCAGCATGCTGGAACAACACAGCGACTTGCGCTTACAAAAGGTGGACGCTTTTTCATTTTAGTTACCGCGCACATTCTCCCCATTCTTGACCACTTGTTAGTGCAAGGTGGCTGCACGGAAAAAGCAGCGCTGCTTCTCTCACATGCAGTAGTAAACCAAATACAAGCCACTTGGCTTTAAAAAAAAGATTAGAAAGAAAAGAAATCCCATAAAGATTTATGGAAATATACTCACATGTGTACAAATAAGATGAAATACTAATGAAATGCACAAAGGCCAGAAAGGAGACGGGCTAGTGCATCGCATCGATGGGGGCGAGCGGCTGCTGGATTCTGGCACAGAGTTGTCAGGGAAAAAAACTCTAAGGAGCACCAGGCTGCGCTGGGAGCTAATCTGAGCCGCGGTTTGCCACGCCACATTGTGGAACAGGAAGGGGCGCTCACGGAGGCCCCGCAAAACTCAAGCAGAGTTACACACTGGGCTGAAAGGAGCCTGGCATGGGGGATTCTGTCACAGAGGAACGCTGCACCTCCCTGCCAAGGAGAAGAATTAAGGCCCTGTAACTGTATGCCAGTCTGTGGTAAGAGAGCCCGAGATAATAGGAAATGGCTGAAGAAGAGGAGAGTGACTGTGTGTGTGTGTGTGTGTGTGTGTGTGTGTGTGTGTGTGTGTGTGTGTG